>NC_051159.1:187364310-187492901 GCF_013339745.2 Dermacentor silvarum | reverse complement strand
GTGCACGTTCCGGCATGTGTAAATGGCTGCGCAACGACGCTGTGGCCGCTCCCCCTTACTAGAGAGTACTGCACGTTTCTAACGCGTTTGTGCTAGCGTCCCTTAAGCGGAGATCCGAGATTCCCTCCGGAGCTTCGCCCACTCATCATCATTCACCCCGTGGATATGCTGTGATTTTTTTTTTTTTCAGCGTCAGAAGGGTTCTGGCGAAGTACCGATAAGCGGGTGCCACTGTTGGTTTTTTCATTGGTGCTCATGCTCTGTTGTAGCCGGTGCACATTGCAACGTCCGCAGCCGCGGCGAAGAAGCGGGCTCGACGCCTGTTTTCTATTTCTCCTTTTATTGCGACAGCAATTGTATCGACACTCCAGGCAAATTGTCGCTGTCGTCGTCACCGTGATATTCCGTATAAAGTCCAAAAGTCATATGAGGGAGTGACCCATACACTGTGGGTGCGAGAAAAAGCCCGTAACACTACCCGAAAAGGATGGCGGCTTGATGGACATATCTTCCCACGCGCTCAATATTCGGGTTAGTTGGAGGTCACGGGATCAAATGCGCGCATGGGGAGGAGAGCACGCGTCTTCTCATCTAGCCCTGCCACAGCTGCGAATGACTGTGCGCGGTTGACGCTTACGCGGCCCGCGTGTCGTTTCCAATTGTTGGTAATCATTTGGGGGTGCAATGATCAAGGGCAAGCAGGGATGGCTGCTAACTTCATGCATGCGCTTGTTTTCCTTCTTAGCCTGTTTTTCCGCGCCCCAAGTGTTGCAGATCACATAGCCTAAGTTAGGAGACAGGCTAAATTGGAGATCGCTGACAGAGGCCGTCCTGTAGTGGACATAAAATATGCAGATGATGATGATGAATCTAATTTTCGTGATCGCGGTGAATGGTATGGCTGTACGAACCATTCAACCCCACTGCCGGCGTTCTTCACAATGCCAGCGTTGTGATAGCGACTGATCGTGGTCCTACAGCGAGATAATTACAGGTTTACATGGCCTGTACATTGCATGATGTTTGTTATTTAATTAGTAAGTAAATGTTACTGCAATTCATCTAGGCGATATAACCAACGTACATACTCGTGTGAGGGCCGCACTTCTTTGCCGCAATTGACTAGCCTTACAGGGGACCCCATTTTATCCAATTTTACCAACTACGAGTATGAAATCCGCCGTAAACATCCGCGATCGCCTCCTCTTGCCATCTATAGTCGAGTACAACTTTAGAAGGCAGCATTTGCCCCTCAAGGTGGATGCACACGAGCATCCACCAATAGGCGTGCGCTTTAGACTGACGTCATGAGCCGGGCGGGCCGTGACCCGGCCGACGGAGGACATGGCATCCCGCGCTTCGAGCTGGGCCGAGTCGCGTCAGCGGGACTATTTATTTAGTCGCGGTGGAAATCGGCTGCTGCGCTTCAGTGATCAGGGCGGGACGCCTCTCCTGTCTTCTGAAGTAATAACCGACTTTTTTATATATATAGTTGCGACGCGTGAAAGTACTGTTCGGGAAAATTCGCAGTGGAGCGCGATCGGAATCGCGCTGAACGCGATTGCTTCTCGGTTGGATTAAAAAAATATATATATTTGCTTTCAAATTGGGTGTGCGGCTCTTACACGGATTTAGACGGGAAAAATCTTTTTCGTGTAATTGTCGTATGCTTCGCTATCACTAATACTGCTCCGCCTTTCCGGCAAAACGGCAGCCTCCTTTTTTTTATATATATATATATTCTGAGTCCTAGTAAAAGTTTTGCTCTGCTGCCCATGACTGCTATTGATACTGATTTCTAGTGAATCCGGCTTGGCCTCACCTCGGTTACTAAGTTAATTATATATATTTATGACCTCTGCAAGCACGTTGCGATGTTTTCATCCCCAATAAATGTTGTGAATTATTTTAAGTTTCTTTTTTCATGAGTCGCTAGCATTACCTACTGGAAAGAGAAGCAATACTGAGACACATACGAGTATCACTCGCGTGCATTCACACACCGTTGATAAAAGACTCTGCCGAAGGGTTTCACTGAAGTCTGCAGCTCTTTTTCAGTGTCAAAAAAGTGCGCAAAGCAATTTGTAGTCAGTTAAACATACAGCAGCATATTCATTCTCTACATATAGGCTATCCATATCATTAGAAATAAGTTGGCTACCTCTCTCTCTCTTTAAAAATATCATAAAATTTGTCCTGTGTACACATTGAAATATAATGTTTCTGTGCATGGTGTTCGCACTGAAAATTAAAATAACATGTTGAAGTGAAAAAAATAGGGATGAGGTAGCCGCCGTTTGTGTTTCTAATGCGCTTGTTTTCATATTGTCCGAATTTTCAGAAATAAAGCGAAAGTATGAATAAAAGTCGTGCACGTCCGCGTCAGAAATAATGCAGTGAGCTGCTAGCCAGGCATAGGCGCCTTTAAGGGAAAACACAACATTTTAAGAGAAAAGGTAGAGGCAACTCACAAGAAACCATAAACGATTGGGGTAACAGGACTCTGGTAATGACATTTAGGAGCAGGGGGGTGGGGGGGACTGCGGCCTCGCCGAGGGGGGGGGGGGGTAGCAGAGCCCCCCCCCCCCCCCCCCCCCTGGGAAAACTCCGCAGCCCCCCTCCCGTAGTCGGCGCCTATGCCTGGAGGGCAAGACAACGCTGACGTTTGGCCTCAACATCGCGCTCCCCGCAATTCGGTGTCGATAGCTCTTCGCTGACGTTGACGCGCACCATAAACTCGTGGTCCACGGCTCTTCTCTGACGTTTCGCCTGGGCTTTGGAAGCCCTCACTCTAGAATCGGCACGTCGACCACGAGCCCTTTCCCGAGCGCGTTCATTCTGGATGCATTTCCATAAAATTGCTTCAAAATTAAATCTGTCCGTTACATAAGATAATGAATGGCTCACACCCCCGTAAACGCGGCCTCCCCATTACGACGACAGAAGAGAAGTGAAATTCTACGCTGAAATGATTAGCGGCAATGCAACCAGCTGTGGAAGCAGACGACGACAACGAATGCGGGAGCAGTGGCACGAGCGCGTGCCGAGCACGAGCACGAGCGCAAACCGAGGTGCGCCAACGAGCCAGCCGCTGAACACGACGACGATGCTCGAGCCAATGCTGATGATGATAATTTTGTGCGTACATGGACGCCACCTAAATCTGTGTGTTATAACAAGCTTCAGTTGAAAAATATTCTCAACTGAGTTTCTTCCTTCTTGGAAGAAAGCCATTGTCATTCCAATACTCAAGCAAGGTAAAGACCCATCAATGAAAACAAATTACAGACCAATAGCACTAACAAGCTGCGTATGTAAACTTCCTGAAAAATGATCAACCGCCGCCTCATGTCATTTCTTGAGTATAATGGCATCCTCGACCGATATCAATGAGGCTTTCGGACAGGGACGTGAACAAGGGACAACCTTCTCCTGCCAGAGTCGTACATCAGAGGCGCTTTCGCACATATACAACACTGTTTGTCCGTATTTTTTTTTTTTACCTCGTAAAAGCGTACGATACAACCTGGGGGTATGGTACGCTGCAAGATCTGTTCGCTTATGGAATCTGTGGGAATATGTACAATGTCCTGAAAAGCTACCTTTCTGACAGAATTTTTCGCGTCCGGATTGGCAATGATCTGTCGCGTAATTTTTCTCAAGAAAACTGCATTCTGCTAGGCAGGGGGCTGAGCTGCACACTGCTCATAGTAAAAATGAACTCACTCCGAAATGTACTACATTGAATGCTATCCTACTTAGTGTATGTTGATGACCTGTAGATCAGTTTCAAAACGTGTAATTTAGCGATCTCAGAACGCCAGATCCAGCTCGGTATGAACCGGTTGTCGAAATGGCCACACGAAAGTGTCTTTAAATTTAATGCAGAAAGGTCCACATGTGTGCTGTTTTCAAAACTTAGAGGCATGCTTGCAGATCTCAGTATTAGTATAAATGAGCACAGCTGAATATCGAGAAACACCACAGGTTTCTTGGCGTCATTTTTGACCAAAAGCTGTCGTTTATACCACACAATGTGCAAGCCAAAAATAAATGCATTGATGCGGTGAACCTTGTGGAAATCCTCTCTCACCAGCCGTGGGACATAGACAAAAATGGCCTCATCTCTTTATAAAATAGTATAATTCAGTCACGAATAGACTAGGCTGCATAGTCTACCAGTATGCAACAAAAACAGCCCTTGAAAAGTTGGACACTGTACTTCATGAGGGCCTCAGGTTTGCCACTGGCGCTTTACGTACTAGTCCAGCGGAAATCGTTTGCGTAGAATATAACCAGTGGTCCTTAACGTATCAGAGAGAGTATTGCAGCCTGATGTACGCCCTCAAAGTTTCATCAGCCCCTGAGCAACCCTGCTCTATTCTTGAAAACAAGTCTGCGACGGCCTGCTCGCCAAGCGCCCATCACGACCAGTGCCCTTCTCGTTAAGAGTGACAATGCTGGTCCCCGACAACCGAGATCGATGATAAGATCGCAGGCAGCCAGGCATCTTCTAACACACACGCGCAGTTCTTCAATCTCCTCTCCTTCGACTCCACCACGCAGCGTAACATCTTCCTCCGGCGCAGACGAAGCTCGACGAGCGAATTAGGGAACCACATGGTTGGTAACGCTTGGTTCGAGAACCCTATGATTGTAGGGCTTCAGGCGGGCCACGTGAACCACTTGTCTTCCACGACCGGCGATTACTGGAGTTCAGTTTTGCTATGACGTAGTTGACGTCACTTAATTGGTTTAGTATCACGAATGGACCGCTATACGTTGAAATAAACTTGCGATACAAGCCTTTCTTCCGTGGAGGTGTCCACAGTAAAACGTGATCGCCTGGAGCGAAAGTGACAGGTATATGCCAGGCGTCATAGCGTGCCTTGGATGAAACTTGCGAAGACAGTGTTCGTAGGCGAGCAAGCCGACGCGCTTCTTCGGCACGACACAATGTTTGTGCAATAGATGTGTCTTCGCTCAGTGTGAATGGCAAAATTGTGTCCAAGAAACAGGAAACTTTGGGGACTGCGAGCATACAACAGATAGAAAGGCGCATATCCGGTTACTTCGTGCTTGGCTGTATTGTATGCGTACGTGATGAAGGGCAGCACGGCATCCCAATTCTTGCGATCAGCCGGGACGTACAGTGACAACATGTTGGTAAGAGTACGATTCGTGCGTTCGGTGAGGCCATTTGTTTGTGGGTGGTATGGCGTTGAATGGCGATAAGTAGAACCGCAAAGGCGCAGTAGATCTTCAACAACGTCGGCGGTGAATTGCCATCCGCGGTCACTTACCACAACACGTGGAGCGCTATGGCGCAGGATGGCAGAATGAAGGAGAAAGCGCGACACATCGGCGGCAGTAGCAGAGGTAAACGCCGCAGTCTCAGTATAGCGCGTCAAGTAGTCGACGCACACAATAATCCAGTGACGGCCAGTAGAGCTCTTGGGAAAGGGGCCCAGAAAGTCTATACCAACTTTTTAAAATGGTAAAGCAGGAGGTTTCAGTGGTTTCAAAAAGCCTGCAGGAGGCGTCGCCGGCTTCTTATGACATTGGCAACCTGGGCAACTGACAAGGTATTGTCTTGTGCTCTTCCATAACTTCGGCCAATAAGAGCGCTGGCGTAATCGATGACGCGTGCGGGCAAAAGCCCAGGTGACCCGATGTGATATCGTCATGCATAGCGCGAAGAATCGCAGTACGCAGGCGTTCGGGAACGACTAGGAGCCGAGTAATTCTTTTTGTAAAGCAGGCCGTCACACAGCGTGAATGGCGTGGTCTGACCTGACGTGCGGGCAGCCTCGTATTAGTGTAGGAGCGCGTCGTTGTTCACACTGATGTCAGGAAACTCGGTAATGCTGGCAAGATAGTCGTCGTTAGCGTTGGAGTGCGGCGACGGGAGACGAGACAAGCAGTCGGCATCGCTATGACACCGACCGCTCTGGTAGGCGACAGAAAAGTTGTATTCCTGAACTTACGCCCAGCGTGCCAGCCATCCAGAAGGATCCCGCAGTCCAGCAAAGGGAATGATGATCCGTCACTATCTGGAAATGGCGACCGTACAGACATGGCCGTAACTTCTGTATGGCGAAGACTACTGCCAGGCATTCCAATTCGGTGACAGTGTATCGCTCTCGTCAGTGTCCGACTTGCGTACGCGATCAAGTGCTGGCGCCCATGGTGAAGTTGAACGAGGACGGCGCCAACGCCCACACCGCTGGCGCCAACGCCCACACCGCTAGCGTCAGTGTGTAGCTCAGTCATGGCCTCGGGATCGAAATGGCGCAACACTGGCCAGACGTTAGTAAGTACTTCAGCTGACGGAACGCGTCCTCGCACTCTGTAGTCCATACGTACGGAATGTCTTTGTGAAGGAGGCACGTGAGTGGGTGAGCATGTTGGGCGAAGTTCTGAATAAACCGGCGGAAATACGAACACAGGATAAGAAAACTTCGGAGGTCTTTCGCTGTCTTCGGTTGGCTGAAATAGCGTACTGCAGCAATCTTTTCAGGATCAGGTCGTCTACCATCTTTGTGACGAGAAAACCGAGAACGAGAGTCTGGTGTTCACCGAAGTCACACTTCTTTGAGTTTAAAACCAGTCCTGCATTTTGTATACGGTCCAGTACGACGCCAAGTCGATGATTGTGCTCCTCGAGTGTTTTTCCAAAAATAATTACATCATCGAGATAGCACATGCAGATCTCCCATTTTAATCCGCGTAGCACTGTGTCCATAAACCTTTCGAAAGTTGCTGGCGCGTTGCATAACCCGAAGGGCATGACATTAAACTCGGAAGAGTCCGTCTGGGGTCACATAGGCAGTTTTCTCCTTATCAGTCGGGTGCATCGGTATTTGCCAGTATCCCGATCGTAAGTCAACGGAGGAGAAGTAGGGGGCTGCATGAAGGCAATCGATAGCATCGTCAATGCGTAGCAGAGGGTATACGTCCTTCTTCGTGGCGGCGGTTAAGTCTTCGATAATCAAAGCAGAACCTCCAAGAATTGTCCTTTTTCTTAACTAGTATCACTCGGCGCTGCCCAGGGACTGCAAGACTCCTGGACAACACCTTTCCGTAGCATTTCTTGCACTTGCTCGTCGATTACTTTTCGTTCTGCAGGAGAGACGCGGTACGGCTTCTGGCGAATAGGCGTCGCTTGGCCCGTGTTTATGCGGTGTTGCGTTCGTGAGTCAGGAAGCGAAATTGGACGCTCGTCCTGTGCGAAATCGGATACTGGCCAATAGCGGACGAGCACCTTTTGCAATTCTGTCCGCTCAGAAGAGGATAGCGACTTGTTCGTCATCTGGGACAATTCCAAGCTGTAGTAGCGATTTGTTGCGCTCCCGTCGGTAGAAGCGTCAATGACATCAACTGAGACAGTCGCCTCGGAGTCAAAGCTGGCCAGCTTTAGTCCAGTCGGCAGTAAAACTTGCTCCATAGACGTGTTCACCGTCCACACGTGAGCACGACCATCTACACATTTTATAATGGATCGAGGAACCAATATATTTTTCTTTAACATGGTAGGGGAGTATGGCTCAATTAAACCATGACAGCGATGCGGAGGGTCATGCGTAGAAATCACTGGAACAAATCCCGCAGCTTGAGCCGGTAAAGGATATCAAGGGACACGGAAAATGCTCCCTGCGTGTCCACCTCAGATACTTCTGGTACTGGTACTTCTGGTACTATTTCACTAGCCCCACAATCTAACAATGCACCACATTCACCAAAAAAGTCAATCCCAAGGATGATGATGTGAGTGGTGTGTTCCAAAACAATAATTTCAGTTACAAAATCTTGTCCACCAACACTCACTAGAGCAGAGCAAACACCAACGGGCCGCAGGATTTCACCCATAACTCCACGAAAAGTAGTCTTTCGGTCCCACGCGAACATAATCTTGTGTCCAAGACGACTTTTAAACAAAACACTCATCACTGAAACTGTAGCATCGGTATCCGCTAAGGTATCTGTACTTAAACCATCAACACAGACACACACTTTGTTTTTGGGCATGGCGACAGGTGGAGGACTACGTGACCGTCCCGCGACCTCACCTCCATTGGTCGCACCAGCTAGTTTCCCAGCTGGAGTGGTGATGAAAGTGAACGGCGGTGAGGCGATGGCGAGAGGTGAAAGCCGGTCGGAGGTGGAGACTCACGCCGGGATACATGTTCACGCGGATGTCGTCGAAGAGATGCAGCGGTTTGCCACGGCGTACTGTAGTGCCCTCCAGATTGATACTCGGGATTGGCCGAAACGTGCTGCTGCCGTCTGCGACAATACCTGGCGATATGTCCACGGATTCCGCAGCTAAAGCAAATAGGTGGCTCGCGGTACACAGGATTGTCATAAAATGGGGTCTGAGACTGGTTGTATTGGGGTGAAAGGCGTTGTGGTGGTGCGGCCTGACGGCGTTCGAAGTTACGCGAAGGATACCGGAACTCCGTCGTGTCGACGCGGACACGTTCATCAAGCAAGGGCCGATTTTCGCTGTTAGTTTGCAGTTGGCAAAGTACCGGCTGTTCAGGAGAGCGTGCGTCTAGTGTGCATTGCTGGTACTCCCGTCCTCCGTCTCTTCGTCCACTTTGTGCTTGAAAGTGCGCCAGCTCTTCCTTAACGAGTTCACGTACCAACAAAGCGATGTCGTGGGAGGTGGAGATGTCCACACTTGCGACCGTGGTGACGTTGTCAAGTCTACCAAATTTTGGCAATACTCGTCGCGTCTTCAGCGCCTCAAAAACACGACAGTGACGTCTTAAGTCAGAAGGAGTACGCAGGTCTTCCTTTGAGATAAGAAAATTGTAGACATCTTCAGCGATGCCCTTCTTGAGGTTTCCAACCTTATCTTCATCCGACATGCCCGTGTTGACAAATCTGCAGAGTTTCAATACTTCTTCAAGGTAAGTTGTGCAGGTTTCCCCGGGCAACTGTGCTCTTCGCGAAAGCGTATGTTCATCCTTCCTTCTTTTTTAAAGTGAGTCCCCGAAGCAGCACTTCATTTCCTCAACGAACTTTTCCCATGTAGTCATCGTGCTCTCGTTGTTATCGAACCAGAGAAGTGCGGTTCCGGTAAGAAAGAAAACGACGTTAGCAAGTCGCGCCGAAGAGTTCCACCCATTGTGACCGTTTACACTTTGATAATACTTGAGCCAGTCGTCGACATCCTCATCAGCTTTGCCGGAAAAGGTGCGCGGTTCTTTCTGAGGAATCCAGCAGATGACTTGCCTAGGGCGCTCACTATCATCTTACATGCTTGTATCATGGATTCCGCCAGCTGCTTGCGGTTCGTCTCATCCATCTCAACCATAATACTATGTATACCTCTGTCTGAAACATACTCAGGGGACGTGATACGGCTCGCACTGCCTTGGAAGATTTCTCTCATCCAGTGCGACAGATGATTTACTCAAGTAAACTCTTAACTTTGCACCAGCAGCAGCAGCAATCGCACAGCATTTTATGTCCCTAAAACACAAATACAACGCCACAGACTTTTTCACGAATGCACCGAAAACTAAAGACGGGGTTCTTGCTGCTGAAGTAGGACCCGAGTTCTCTGATGCCCAAAAGATAAATGGTCACTCAAGTATATTCAAAGCTGAGGCATACGACATAGTATGGCTGCTAAACACATACGTGCAAGGAAAGCGCATACCCAAATCAGTTGTGGTCAGTGACTCCGTGAGCGTTGTGCGAGTGCTACGCGTATGTAAAACACATCATAATCCTGTGCTAAACTCCCTCGTAAAAGAAATATCTACAGCATACAATAAGAAACTTGACTAACCATTTGTTGGGTCTCAGGGCATTGTGGTATAGTTAGGAATGAGGAAGCCGATGATATAGGTGGATAAGTTGATATCAACAGCCCCTTTGCGTTACACAATGTTCAATACCGAGATCTTCGAGCACTAGTGCGCAAGAAATTGCGCGTGCTCTTGCAGAAGGAATGGGATCTCCTAGTGAGTAATAAGCTCAACTCTATAAAACCACGACTTAGCTCTGGATACACTCTGGCCCGCCGGCGATACGAGGAAGTGATTTTCTGCCGCTTGTGAATAGGACACACTTTTCGTACACACTCGCACCTCCTCCTGGCGGCTAATCCGCCCATCTGCAGTAGGTGTGATCATCAGCTCACGGTTCTTCATGTCATAATTGAATGCCACGAAATGTAGCAAGGAAGGATTCAACACTTTAGTCCCCACTACCAGTCACGCACACCATTGCATCCATCCATGTTTTTATCTCATGAACCATCGGTTCCTTTTAAACACATTTGTGACTTTCTGAAGGCTGTAGGATTTTTAAAGGTAGTTTCAGCGTCTGACTAAACCCAGTCCTGCGTCATTGACGAGGCAGGTACTGGTGTTGGTAGATAGGTAAAAACTTTATTTTTGTTCGGCAAGTTAATAGGGTGGACTTCACCTTCCCTAGGCGTCTGCCACGAGCCCTTGGGGTCTGGCAGCGTCGTCGGCCCGCTGGACTGCACACACTTGATCTTCTGGGGCTGTGCTGTGCAGCACAACACTGGTGTAGAGAGAGAGAGAGAGAGAGAAATAAACTTTTATTTTTTGAAACGGTAATCAACGTCAGGACGGTGTGGATCAAAATATTTCACATGACACTGCGCCCCGCTACCCTTGCCGATTTATGGGCTAACGAGCGCTCCTTCGTCATATTTAAGGCAGTAAGTTGGACAAGTTGGTAACGATTTGTATAATAAAACATGATTACTAGCGTAACATGACAGAGACTAGCGTGACCCCGTGTTCTTTCGTTATTAGCTGTCTTGTTACGCTAGTAATCATGTCTTATTATTGAGATATCAATTATATGGACACTCCAAGCGTCGTCGTCGCCGTGAGGTTCCGTATAAAGTCCAACGGCGATAAAATCGTCGCCGCCCGCCGTATGCTGTATGTGCGAGTGAAAGCGCGCGAGGGACACGCACTTTCACGGAGAGTGAACGCACGGCGGAGAGCAAACGCGACGTCTTCCGTCGTGCGGAAGGGCCGTGGGGGGATGGGCGGGAGAGAGGGGAGGCGACGTTTAGCTGCGGCAGTAAATGTGTATCTTCCGACCGGGCGCAAGGGGAACTGGGCCGGTATTTTGTCGCGATGCCTTATTCTATACTAGTCTTATCATCCACCGCTCACGGCTGGTTGATCCCGTTGATAACGTGAGCGGACTGTCGCTCTGACCAGTGACCAAGCGCGAAAAGGCATTAGCATCGTAAAGGCATCGCTACAAATACCTGGCGGCTCGATCTCCCACGCGAAAGGACGAAAGCGGGAAGGCAGCGCGGGAGTGCGGCTTCTACTGTTCTAGCAAGTGCGTACTTGCACTTTGCGCGGCTGCGGGCTGTCGCGCGCACCGTATTTTGAAAGCGATCTCCACACGGCTCTTACCTTTGTATGCGCTGTGCTTTCGCCGCTCAGTTTCCGTTGAAGCGATAGACCGCACGAACCTTCGGCCGCTGCTCCTGGCGCTTTTGCTCACGCCAGCGTTCTGACAGTGCTTGTCTGCGGTCATCGAGTGTGATCTACTCATGTTTGCTTGTGCGCGCTGACACCATGCTTGTTAATTCAGTTAGTGAGCGAATGTGTTCCAGTTACTATCCTTACTACCTTACTATCCTTACTACCTTAAACTACTATCCTTACTCCGTATACTCTACTAGTAAATTTGCTATCGCAATTGATGCTTCGCCTTTCGGGCGAAATTGCGACTTTTTATGCTATGTCGTCACCACCATTGTAGCTGTTTTAACCGTCAGACATACACATTTCATCTCCAGCAATTGCTTTATCGAAATCTCAAGTACGCTATTTTATTTTTTATGTGGCACTCTACGCCATAGTGTTTATTCCCACTTGAATACACGGACCATCTTATTGCGTTACCCTGGGCGGACCAATCACCATTGCTGTGGCGCTCTATGGCCATAGTAGCCTTTGTGCCATTAAACACCATAGATGATCATCATCACCAGGTGATGTTTAAAAGTGTGTTTAAAATTTACAATTGACATAATTGACATAGCATCCGACTTTAAAGTTACAACAGCAGCTAACACCGAGTGGTTTCACTTTAGTAGTGATTTTCTCACCTGTGAAAGTAAGGTATAATTACCTATTTCGCTCTTACTGACTTTGAAAGCTGTCTACGATGAAAAAAAAAGTGAATATAAATGCGCCACTTTCTTTATCGTCGGCAGTCTATCGGAAGTAAACGACTGCCTTGTCGCATCTGTCGACATTGGCATAAGCGAATACCCGACGAGCCTCGTTCATCATGTCTGCGGGAGGCATTGACCGTCATCTGCGATAAAGTGGCTCAGTCGGCCGTGCTCCATTCGAACGCCCCGGTGTATTAACCGTCCTCGAATATCCATTCCCGCAGCAATCGTGGGCGTGCCGCTCAACGGGATCCAAGCAGAGCCTTTTGTACGGCGCGCTCTCTCTAATGCGGGTCCCGAGTGCTCCGTGCGCGCCGGAAGTAGCCAAAACATTTCGGGTCACTCGTCGTCCTTCATTAGGCTCTTTTTGGGAGAAAATTTAGGCAAGAAAGAGGGTGCTCTGGCCTCTCTTTTACTTTAGCGTACATTTTCTCCTAATTGATGAGGCTCCCGAAAGGACCGTAAGAGGCGTCTTTGTTGCCGAATTTCTAAAGAATTGTACCACTCTCGCGGAATGCTGGCCTCTATATTACTGCTCTTCCTTCACTCCTTCTGCTTCCACCAGTTTTCTTTTTCTCTCAAGCTGCGCTGGTAGAATTTTGTCACTTCCTGCTTTTTTTTTTCTTTTTTTCTCTCAATTATTCATGTGCCTGCTGCCCTCGTCAGGGCAGTAAGCGAATATTGGGCGCATCGCCTTTTTTTTTTTTTTTGACGAAAGGGTGCGTTGCCTGGGAAACAGCGTCTTCTCTCCTAAATCCTGCGAACGCCTCCTGCAGAGCCACTCATTGGTTGTAATATCACAGAGCTGTACCTTTCTTCTTTTTTTTCACTCCCTCTCTTGTTTGCTCTTACGTCTTCTCAGCGTCGCGCTCTGTCAGCTGCTCAGCTCGCCCGTGTTTTCATCACAGATAACAAATGGTTTCACGTATGCAAACACGCTGTACCAGAGTGCGTTCGGTCAAAGCGCTTTACTATATGCACCCGTAGTCCCGAACTTACTATTTTCTTTTCTTTTTGTTTGTTCGATACTGGTGCAGCTGTGAAGTATTATCGGTCCTGCATAGCACTTTCGAAATGTCGCGAGCATAAGTTGCAGACTCATTCGCAAAACTTAATTTCAAGTTATTACTCACTCGGTCTCAAGACTCAACAAAATCCTGCCTCATTCGGTCGCATATAAAGCCAAAACCCAGCCATGACTCACCAAAATCGGGCGCAGACAAGCTCACTCAGTCTCGTAGACTCAGAGGTTCGCACTGACGCAGGCTCACTCTCACTCATGGATACACGAACTAGAGCACTGCACGGGCCCGGCCCGGCCCACGGGCCGGGCCGGGCCGGGTAGAGCAGTTCTTTCTCGTGCTCGGGCCGGGTTCTGGCACGGCGTGTGCTTTTTGACCCGGGCCGGGCTCGGGTTTTTTGACGCGGGCCCGGGCCGGGCTCGAGCTTTCTGGTGGTGTGCATGTAACGTGCAGCGAGTTATTTTCGGGCGTCTCAACTCTGAAAAAACATATATTTTTCGGTCTCGGGCCGGGTTCGGGCCGGTTTCGAGCCGGGCTCGGGCCGGGCTCGGGCCTAAGGTAAAGGGGTGGCGGGCCGGGCCGGGCGGGTAACGTAGATTATTTCCGGGCCGGGCCCGGGTCTCGCCATAAAAGTTTTGATCGGGCTCGGGCGGGCAGCCCAACGTAAAAACGGGCCCGGGCCGGGCCCGGGCTGAAATAATCGGCCCGTGCAGTGCTCTAAGTCACGGACGTCGAATTAGAGAGCCGCGTGGACTCACGGTCACTTGGCTCCTTCTTCTGGTCTTCCAGGCCTCCGGATTCGGAATAATGAGCCTGCTGAAATGATCTATGCAAGTTACACAGTCAAACCTTATAATATTGTCACAGTGGGTGTGTTTCGTAGGTTCTGTGCAAGGGGTGTGTTAGGTTTCGCGTATTTGCCGCAGAGATGAAGCCGGGGTCATTGTGTTACCGTCGTCAAACAACATTCCACCTGATCACGTGAACACTGAGATGCTGACAGTGACGGCAAATTAGAGGTCGGCGTGAGAACTAGCTGACGGAGGTTGTCCCAGAACTTGAAAGACGCCAGGACCTGGAGAAGCTTTACCTTCTGGCGAGCTTGGGCCATTGACCTCTCCCCGGCTGTCAGTGAAACACTGGGTCGGGTATGCTTGCTTCTCCCTTTCCAGGATCCCCTGGGGGTGTGCTTTGTGTCAACCTTCCCCTCCTCGGAGGTGGTGTGCTGCGCCGATACGAACCGGATTGGGACATTGCCCGTTTCTCTAGCGAGTGATCTAGGGAAGACGGAGGGTACTTAAGAGACATTCTCCGTGTATGGTGTGTGCTTTCCGAGAACTAGAGCCCCTCCATCCACGTGTATGGAGTGACTTAACCCAGAACGATGTTGTAGCTCTGACATGCACCTTCTGTGTGCTACGATGTACTGTGTATATACTGGTGAGGGTTGAGTACGAGAAACACCAGTACAAGTGTGACCTTTCCCTCTAAATAAGTTTGACTCTCCTATGTAAATAAACCCCCAGTTCCTCCAACCTCGTGCTCATCAGGCACAAGCAACTCTCGTTGCGGTAGCGTAGGCCCGTTTCGAGACGCACCGGTGGCGTAGGCTATAGAGCGACCCTCAGTGTGGCGCCAGACTCCCAGACCACGACACCCCCGAATCCTACAGTGTGCCAGGGAGTGTATGGGTGAGAATAGCAAATAGACTTTGCACTCTGTTAAGCACTGTGAAATCATAGTTATTTCAATAATACTTCTTACCACCTCGGGTCAGCAGTCTAACCAGCAAACTGGTGTCTATATAGGCGCTCCAACCTCTAGTATAACATCGTTGTCTACCCGACTGTCGCAAATGAACTAAATCGTGGGCCCCGAAACATTTATTTTCTGCATGTTCGAGTCAGAAAATTTATCTGTACGCGTTTTCCCAAGCATTTAATATCATAAGTCATCTATTACCAGGTGTACACATACATATTTGCCTTGCTTCCGCACCGTAAACTTGAATCATAGGTCACTAACTAGCCTGGTTACATACATCGCTGTAGTCAACAGCCTGTCGGAATTTCATCCGACTTCACAAGTGCGCACCTTCATACCCTGGACCCTAAATTACAGCTTCCACGACGTGACTAATTACCTTCCACGACGTGACTGCACCCTTCTAGTCCGTCTATGGCTTGGAGTAACATTTTAACGCGACAGCATTAAGGGCCCCGTGTCGCAGAAAATCCAGTGTCGGCGTGCGGCGTCTGCGGCTGAGAAAATCATCCCGAACCACCCCGACCACGCAGGCTCACCGCGGGACGGAGTTGTTAGTCAACAAATTGTATTTGTAAAAGTAAAATCCGTCAAAAAAATTGTAAAGTACGACTTAACCACAACCTACAGATATAGCGTCGGATTGTGATTTAAATGTACGAGAAAACATAATTGTGTTACTAGGAAACAAACACAAACCCCTTTTCCAGCATTTCTACCATAGAACAGGGGCGCGCCCGGGTATATTACTTGGAAACACACCATCCTAATGGCGCTCGCCTCCTCGGCAGAAAAAAAGCAGGGAAAAGATTGGTACGACATGATCTCTTAAAATCACAGGTAGCGGTACAAAGTAAACTTTTTTTGAAAAAAAAAGACAAAGATTAATGAGACAGAGAGAGAGAGAGAGCAAGGAGAGGAAAGGCAGGGAGGTCAACCAGAAGAGCGTCCGGTTTGCTACCCTGCACTAGGGGTGAGGGAAAGGGGGAATAGAAAGAGTATAATAGGGAGAGAATGAGTACTGAGTAGACGTGTGACGTTGTACAGGGACACTATAGGCGGTCTCTTAATCCGGTGCACTTCAAATACTGTACTAAATCACGCATCACTTTTTGTGCCAGTGACGGGTGTAGCCACGGTCCGAGTATCTTTGAGTCGAGAACGGTCTCGAGTTCAGTCAGTTTAAAGTTGTCCTAAGAGAAAGGCGTTGTACGTCGTAGCGAGGACAGGTACACAATAGGTGCTCGATGGTTTCCTCGCACATACAGGAGTCGCTCATCGGGCTCTCGGCCATTCCCATACGGAATGAGTAAGCGTTCATGAACGCCACTCCCAGCCACAAGCGGCACAGCAAGGTTGTTTCGCTGCGGGAAAGGCTAGGTGGCAGTTGTAGACGTAACAAGAGGTCCAACTTGTACAATCGGCAATTGAAGGCACTTGAACTCCATAAAGCAGTGATTCCACTCCTGCGCCAACTGCGCCAAAGTGCGCCAATTGGGATTTACTGCGCCATCCTGATACAATCGACGAAAATTGCGCCTAACTGCGCCAAACAGTCTCGGATTTGACGGCGTCTATCGCCAATTGCACCACCGGGGAATTAAAACGTTCAACATGACGATAGGGCGAGCCTTAGTTGCAACCTTAGCTGCAAACAGGAGACGAGAAAGCTGTAGCGCGTACGTCCCAATTAAGGTCACTGGAACCTGGAAAGTACCGCAGCCCTTTTCTCTAATTAGCCGCCGCGCCGCCGATTGGTCAGTTGCCGTCAGGTGTCACTTTCCACTATAGATGGCGGATCTAAGCCGCGCCGGAGCAGATAAGCAGACAGACATCGCTCGCACACGCCGCGCGTACGAGTCATCAACGAGGTCAGATTTTGCATTTTGTATAATTTAATGTATATGTAACTTTCGTAGACTTAAAACAAAACGAAAGGAAATGCCCGGGTGCTGCACATTCGGGTGCAGCAACCGCCGGCAGTCCGGGAAATCGCTTTTCGCGATACCAGTTAAGCGGAAAGAGCGACAGCAAGCGCCGTGCTATCTCTGGCTGCACCAGATAAAGAGCGACAAGTTCACTCCCACTTGGTGAACTTGTTGATATCGCAAAGCTGAGAAGCTCCTTGCGGTATTTCATCAAACTCCCTAAATGCCATAATGTGATGGAAAAGCTTCTTCGCGCATTTGCTTTGAAGACTGCGGTTTGCCTTGAGTAAACAAAGCGAGGAGATGCTCAGAAATATGCAGAACCGAGCAAAATGTGGCTCGAAGAGCGACGGAATATGGGCGGCTGTGTCAAAAATAACAAAGTGTAGTGAGAAAACCACTGCAATAAAGATCGATCGACCTGTCAATGTTGAAAATTAAAATATAGATTTTCTCGTGTGTTGTTTAAAACAACACGAACATGACCTGGTTAATTCTGTTTTAGCATGCCTTGTAGTGTAGTCAGGGACCGTTTATTTTCGTAGAAATAGATCTGTATGAAACATTTCGTGCGCGGTTAAATCAGTAGCCACGTTAGAAAGCGATAATATCCACGCGTATAAACGATTTTGTGGCAGCGCTTGATATCTAATTCTAGTCATCCGAAAAAAAAATTTGTGTGCCACACGAGCATCGGGATCGCTTTGCATTTAGAACGGGTGGCGCACAGTTGAATGCTTCACTTTCCGAGTGCAGTAGCCGACCGATTTTCCGGACTTCGCGTGGACTGAAAAACCGAGCAGTCCGAAAAACTCGCCCCCCCCCCCCCCCCCCCTTCCCAAAGAGAAAAAAATTATGAGGCTTAGAGCGGCTTAAGAAAAATGTCGCACTTTCGCCCAAAAGGCGGAGCATCGATTGCGATAGCCAATTAATAGACAGCGATACGAAGTAACGATGTTAGCTTTATTGGCCGTATAAAGTTGTAAATATGCGCTTACCAACTAAATAAGCACGGTGTCACGCGCACACAGGTTTCATGAACACATCTCGCTCGATGACCGCGGGCATATTGACCTTCGCGCTGTCTATTCTCTCGCTTCAACGAGAACGTGGGGAAAAAAAAAAAAAAAAAACACGGCGCATACGAAGCTAGTGGCACACGGCGCACGCCCTTTGTACCCATCGCAGATCGCGGGCGCACACTTCGGTCACATAGCAGATCGCTTTCAAGATACGGTGCCTGCGCGGCAGCTCCGTCGGCAGCCGCAAGAGCAGAATGCAACTCCCCACCGTCTCCGCCGCCTTCTCCCCGTGCCCCGCGAGCGAACGAAGTCCGCGCGCGCCTCCGGCCGCCTTCCTCTCTCGCGTGCGTGAGAATAAATTGCGGTTGCTGGCTGACCCTCTTACCCGCCGGGGTAGCTCAGTCAGCTAGCTCAGTGCTGAGCTCGAGATCGCGGGATCGAATCCCGGCCGCGGCGGCCGCATTTCGATGGAGGCGAAATGCAAAAACGCCCGTGTGCTTGCGTTGTAGTGCACGTTAATGTGACGTCGGAGATTACAAACAGGCGGTCGCGATGGTTGAGAACGATTATCGCTGTTAATAAAATGCAAAAGAAAACACCTTAAACGTACATAAACAGATTTGCAACTTTTTAAACGTTTCAAGCGAGGAAGTACAAGTTTAGCACAAAATTAAATAATAAGAAAAAAAAATGGCGGGTGAAAATGCGGCGTGATAGTTCGTAGTTTCGTTTTGGTCATGCATCGTCGCGCGTGCCTGTTCCGCTCTACGGTGTTGGTTGTGTTGCGTGGCTCGAAAAAAACGTTGACTTCGGCGGGAAACAGCCAGGAAAATGCATCGTGTGTGTAGTGTTGAGGGCTGTATAAATGGCCCAAGGCGCTTGATCAGGGGCCAGCGGCAGTGTTGACTCGATTGTGTCCTTTCATGTGGCGTCGCTCGGAGAGCCCCGGCTCCCCGGCGTTCGCAATGGCTCAGTGCTCTGCCGATGATTAAACGGCAAAAGAGCCAGAGAAAACGATGGTGTGCTCTCTGCATTCTCGCCCTCGGAGAGGTATAATCTTGCCCTCGGAAGATCTTGGCGTGCCCCAGAGGCAGTCCTTTCTCGAGCAGCTGTTCCCAATCGGCCTTCATCAAAATCCTACCGGTGGGGCTGCAGCAGCAAACTGGCGGTCGGTAAGTGCAATATCATTAAATAAAGCCACGAAAATAACAATACCGAGTACGTGCGCAACTTTCTACGCTTGTTCTGTCGGGAACATCGTCGCCTGGCGGACGGACGCTTCGCTACCGTCGACGAAAACGAAGCTCATCCGCCGGCGCGGCCCACCGGCGGCTCACCGCCATCGCACGCGGAAACACCTACCGCTCGAGCACGGAGGATCATTTCACGCTCCGTCTTCACTGAATATCGCTGAAAGCAGTCCTGCTTTCCTGGCGAGCTCTTCGGTTGCAAGGTGCAGCGGCAACTACGGTATCCATCGCGGCGAACGCAAACGCAGAGACCTGCATGCAGCCATGATACCCAGGTGGTCGAAATTATTCCGGAGCCCTCCACTACGGCGTGCCTCATAATCAGAACTGGTTTTGGCACGTAAAACCCCAGAAAGAAAGAAGAAGAAGATGGCTGACCCTCGCAAGCTTTCACCCGCACACAGCGTACGGACCGAACAAAAAATAAAGAAAGAAAAGCAAGTGCAGCTTTTTAGAACGTTTTGTCGGCCAAGGAAGAGCGGGCATGGCCTCGGAGACGAGGGGATAGCGTGCGTTTACTGATCTTGAAGGCTATACAGGGGGGCACTGGAAGCCAAGCCAGCGGAAAATGCAACATGGCGGCCTCCAAGATCGGGTAGCGTGGCTCGGAGCGAGCGATTTAGTCCGGAAAATCGAACATTGGCTCCTAGATTCGGCCGAAAAATCGCTCGCGAAAATGCATTAGCTCTATGGGAATCCTGCCGGTACATCTATGAAGTCCGAATTTTTGGAGTCCGAAAAATCCGTCGGCTACTGTACTTGTAATTTACATCGTATCTAGCTAAACGAAATGCGGTTTTGTTTGTGGATTTCAAAGGGCCCACTGCGGCAGCCATCGTGCTGTTCTTCACTTAGCAAGCCTAGCAAACCCGAGGTACAGTGTACTAGAATACCTTGGGTAGTGGAAAGAGCGCGCGGCGCGGCCTATGGGAGAGCTGTTGCCACTTCTGTAACCGCCGCGCGTGGCGCTGGCGTCAAAAAACCGAGGAGATCGCGGCCGCAGTAGCGGCTGTCAGTGAGGTTGCGGACGCAGTTTCTTCGTCTTTTACCGTTTCCGACACGTTAGATTTTCTTGCGCTGTCGCAAAATCTATTTTAACGCCTTCTTCTGATTTCCACTATCTTTGTTTACCGTAGAACAATAATCGGTGTCAGATTCCTTTACAAAATTGAGATGCCATATACCGCCTCTAAATTTTTACTTACACAGGTCTGGTCTCGCTGTGTCACCTCTATGTTCTTTTTGCAATGCACCTGAATTCATTGATCACTTATTTTTTTCCTCTTGTGCCACCGAACATGATACTCATTAGCGCAAAACTCGAAATAAAAGACAACAGCGAAAGACGAGAGGAAAGGAAAGACGAGCGCTACTGTAAACACCAACTCGCCCAACAAGAAGTTATTCTGTTGTGCCACCGAATTTTAAGACTGATAAAACACTTAGAAATTTCATTTAGAAAGACTAACCTCGCCAACGATTCTCTCTTTTTGGGGTGACTTCACTGGGACACAACCACAAGGATGCTTTTCTTGGACTTTACAATTTCATAAGAGGCACAAAAAGAGTACCTTGCTGGATTTCTAGAATTATGAATTATTCCTATTATTTACCTTTTTTATGTAAAAATTATTTTATCTTAAAAGTATTTATGGTATTTTCTAATTTCTGCTATACAAATTTAGTTTTTGTTTAAATTCTAATAAACATATATAGTTGAAATCACCGGATTCTTGGCATCCCCCGTAGTGGGTATGAGCCAACAATTGGGAGATGAGATGAGGTTGCAAGAGCCGGTACACGGATTTCGTGAGCTAAATGAACGGACGTTGTCGTTGTTTAAAGCCCCGAAAGACGAAGCCCAACGAAATCAGTGGAATAGGAATTTGCACCGCAAAGACAAATAGGCCACACTCGGAAACGTCGGCGGTTCGCGACTAGCCGACTACCCGTCTGCACTTCATTGTAAGGGCTTTTTTTTTTTTTTTTTTTTTTCTGGCGCTGGGTGTCAGAAACAGGAAACTGCTAACTACCTAAAGCTAAGCCGCTGCACATGAGCGTGCTTGCTTGGTTTTCAGGGAACCTTACTCCGTTCCTTTAAACTTTCGTGTGAACAGTTCACGCACACCAGCTTTGAACAAATTGTGTTGTGATTATACCTGGTGCACATGTCTTGAACCAACGGATTTAAATAAACAGTTGGTCTGTAAAAAATGTTTTTTTCCTTGAATTTTGCATTTTATATGCTTCAGTATTAAATGAAACGATAGCTTCGTCTTGTGTTTGAAGAACAAGAGAAAACCGTAACAAAAGAGGAGAGGTTTGCCACTCCAGGGACAAAACATTACGCCGCCGTGGTGGCGTAGGGGCTTTGGTGCTGCGCTGCTAAGCCCGCGGTTGCGGGATCGAATACCGGCCGTGGCGGCCGCATTTCGATGGGGGCGAAATGCAAAAGCACCCTTGTTCCGTTCATTGAGTGCACGTTAAGGAACCCCAGGTGGTCTAAATGAACCCGGAGTCCCCACTACGGCGTGCCTCATAATGATATCGCGATTTAATTTAAAATTTACTCCAAAATGTGAAAAAAGAAACGCGCAGAACACCTGGAATTGCTGTCTGTTAGTGCCGCAAAGGCGCGTGCCTGTGATAAGAGAACTGGCGGGAGTACGAAGTGCCCGGAGCGTGCACTCGTGACGTGATGTATGCATCTCACAGGGGCTGTTCGTATTAACACGCCAGTAAATTGACGCAGACGTCGCCGTTCCACGCAAGATCTCCTAAGACGACTTCTTAGTGTAAGCGCGAAGCTTCACGCACTTCGTGCCTTGGCGCCGTCTCCTCAGCGGAGGTAATCTGACGAAAGCTTAGCCCTGCTGAAGTCATATTGCTTTGATTAATTCGCTCATAAGCTATCAATGACATTTGCAGCGCGAGTACTATGCATAACTGCAGTAATAATAAAAGAAAACTTCCGTGCTTGCGGCTGCCTGACTGCTTTCGAGCGCTTGCTGGTGCTCGGTTAGGAGCCGCTGGCGCCACCTGTTAGCGTTAACATCAAGTGCCTCACGCGCTGCCCGCCGCTCTTTCCACTACCCAAGTTTTCTAGTACACTCTACCCGAGGAAGAGCTGCTCGTCTTTTCCGCGCAGTGTTGCCTGCGCTCGCTCCGGCGGTTGCGGTACTTTCAAAGTTCCAGGTTCCAGTGACTTAAGCAGTGCCACGCACGGCGCTGACACGGCGTCTGCCTTGCAAGGCGGCTCGACGGCAAAGTGCGGTTTCTGCCGAGACTCGCGGCTTCAAGGTTAATTGGCGATTCATCGGTGGACGTTATCTACTCCGGAAACGCAGCTAGTAGCTTGTTTGAAGCGCAGCATGACGTAGTTATAATAACTGCGTGCCGCCAATGTGTCCATCATTTCTGTTTCTGGATATTACCGATGACATCTGGGAAAACTAGCAATATACGAAATGATATCAATTTGTCTGTGTGTGTCGCATACACTCAAGTGAATTTTTTTCTCCACGAGATCTGCAATAGATGGAAAGGTTTACGAAGCTTCTCGTGAGAACATAAGAATTATTCAGGTAATTGAATGTAAATTGCAACTCGCTTTTTCGAAATACTTCAGGATGTGAAAAATCAGCTGCTCCAAGCTGCTCCAAAATGCCAAATTGCCTGCTCCAAAGTGCTCCAAAATGAAATTTCTGATGCTCCAAAAATTGCTCCAAATTATAAGTCCACAGTAGCATCACTGATAAAGCTAGTGACTTTTTGCGTGCAAGCAGACGAAGTTCCCTGGCAGTGTTCGTCCTCGCCAAAGGTATTGTACGTGTCTGGGTGTCTGCGTGGGCAGATCGGGCAGCCCTGTCAGCAATGTCGTTGCCGATGATGCCACAGTGAGCAGGAATCCACTGGAACACCGTGATGTGTCCTGTTTCCAGAGCATGGTGATGTACTTCCATGATGTCGGATATCATCTGCTCGTAAGTTCTGTGATGTAAGGCTGACTTGATACTGTGAAGGGCTGCCTTAGAGTCACAGAACATGACCCATTTCTGTGCGGGCTCTTCTTTGACGTAGGTCACAGCTGCATGGAGGGCTGCAAGTTCTGCCGACGTAGATGTAGTCATGTGTGATAATTTGAATTCCACTGCAACTTGCTTGGCTGGAACGACGAATGCGGCAGTTGAGCTGGTAGGTGAGGTCGAACCGTCGGTATATATATGTATGTAGTCATGATATGCCTGGTACATTAATAGGAGCGTCGGTTGCTTCAGAGCCAGCGATGGATGATTGGCCTTCTTGGTGATTCCGGGATTAGTAAAATTCACTTGAGGCTGTCGCAGGCACCACAGGGGAGATGAAGGCTTCGCCACCGGTGTAAAAGATGACCCTATGAACTGTTGATGGGCGCTAATCACTTTTGAAAAGGTCGCTTGAGGTCTCTCCGCTGGTAGGGAAGCTAAGTGATGGTTGGGGATCCTTGACAGATGACGAATGTGCGCTCTGAGGGAGTCGGCAGCTACGTGTGTCTGGATCGTATGGTCTCTCGTGATGGCTATTGTTGCTGTTGTTGAGTTGCACGATGCAGCCCTAAACACGTGAGTAGGACTTGACCTTGTATGCTCTCCAGAGCGCGAATGTTCGTATACAAAAATGCTAGATGAAGAACATGTATAGTATACCTGATTACCTGATTATACCTGATCACCTGTTATTTTTTGTACTACTGATGAACATAAATCGAACTTCAACTTCAAAATCAAGCAGGCTACGTGACTATTTGTCGCCGTCCCGTTCCAAAGGGGATGCCAATAAATCATCATCATCATCATCATCATCATCATCATCTCATCATAGGTCAAACTGGGACTTAGCTGCCTGATACATTTTGGACACGCGCGCGCGCCTCGGGGCAACAGCAAACAATTAATAAAAAATAAAAATCACAGCCCCTTTCTTAAAGAAAGATGGTTGAACGCGAAGCTTTCTCCCATGCAAATTGAATCAAAATCAGTCCAAAGCCAACGACCACGCAACGAACCCAAGAAATGCTGAGCCACCCAATGCGATGCATATGTGATATGATTGCTTGTTTAGGATTGTATTTTTTGAACGCTGAAGTTGAATGAAGACACATTTCGTTAAGTTGCATAGCCTTTATTTTAGATCATGTAGCCGTTGATTACACTCACACTTTCCCAGACTACATGCCGTTGCCGATACACGGGATCGGCCTTACGGGCACGATCGCGCTCGCGTTTACGTTCGCGTACGGCAGCCTCTTCTGCCGTGCGCTGCACCCGCGGCCTACCCATGGTGACGGACGGGAATGCATTGGGTGACGCGCGTAATTCAATGCAGATATATACAGTTCGTCTGGGTCGCGTGGCGTTGCAGTTCCCATTGTTCTTATCTGTACAACTGCGAATGTAAACTGTAGTTTTCTACCATTGTGTGCGCGAGATGCGCAGATTGTTCTATTGTGTGCGCAGATATGCAAATCGTTCCATTGTGTAAATTGGCTTTCCTGCAGTGCGTTTTCGGCGCTCACGGACGAATCAGTGAGACATAGAAAGCTTCGCTTTAAAAAAGGTCCTAGGGCCTTCACATTTTGATGCAAGACTGCTTATGTTCCCCTGTAAAAATGTCTTCCCAGCAATGCATCTGTGTTTAACAGTGAAGCCGACTTTAAGGATGTCGGCGTAAGCATGGTCTTTGTAAGCTGGCTTTCCGTCGTTGTGGGTTGCAGTGAAGCCTACTCATAAAGAAAAATTCGATGCGAAAGGGGCCAATATCGCGCTCCACTCTTAAAAGCTGAAGCTTAAGCGTCCTCCAATTTTTTCATATGCGTACTCATTTCTGATCTGAATGGCCAACAGCCCAGTTTGTGACTTCTGCGGTTGCAGCGAAACGATCGCGCACCTTCTTTGCGAGTGCCCTCGTTTCAACCCGCAAAGAGCAGCCCTCTAGCCACGCTGGACCAACTGGACAAGCGCCCACTCACAGAAAATGTGACGTCGAATGTGACGAGAAATCATGTGACGTCGAATGTACTAGTGGGACATTGATAGTGTGTAACACTATGTTATAACGCCTTTGCCGACTGTGTGACAGCACCCGCAGAAACAGTTGCGTGTGTGTGTGTGTGTGTGTGTGTGTGTGTGTGTGTGTGTGTGTGTGTGTGTGTGTGTGTGTGTGTGTGTGTGTGTGTGTGTGTGTGGTGTGTGTGTGTGTGTGTGTGTGTGTGTGTGTGTGTGTGGTGTGTGTGTGTGTGTGTGTGTGTGTGTGTGTGTGTGTGTGTGTGGTGTGTGTGTGTGTGTGTGTGTGTGTGTGTGCGCGCGCGCGCGCGCTACAGCGAAGTTGTAGATGGCTAGTTTTCAGCGGATCGATGTCCGTAGACCAAAAATCCCGAAGATAGTGCATTACCGAGCCGACCCGCGGTGGAGGTGAAGCAGGCTTGCAAATTTGTGTGCGTTGAGAAAGCGCAAGAGCGACAGCAGGTTGCACCAAAGCAAGTCACCTACATCGGTGAGCGTGACTTGCCTGAAAAGTCACGCTTTTAGGCTAAAGAAGAACCGGTATCACGAATGCTGTCAATAGTCAGAAATGTGGCGGTGGCAGCCAGTCCAGATGAACACGAGCGATGTATAGCTGAAGGCGTAGAGTCTCTGCGACACAGAGGTGCGCCTTTTGCTCCCAAATTACCTGTTAGATTCACTGTTAACTACTTTAGGAGCAGGACTCTCGCTCTATTAGTTGGGGACAAAGAGGGTGGCTATGTTGCGATGCGAAAAGCTCTGTTCCGACAGAAGGCAAACAAGGTTATCACAAAAAACTTTGTCCCTGTGAATGTGTCGTTATCTAAGGTGAAGAAAGCTATTGCTTTATGTGAAGAGCTCAACCAAGAAAAATTAAGAAACAGCATCAACGCTGCTGACGTAGTATCTTTGAGTGTTTTCTTTACAGTGAAGACCCACAAGGAATATTGTGTTCCGTTCTGGGCTATTGTCACTGAGAAGGGTTCCTGGCAGGGCATCTTGTCAAGGTCCGGCGTTGGTGTTGTCTTTCTCTTCTCGTCCATGTTTAATTGCGCGCTGGAATGGTGTTTCATAAATCTTCAAGCATTGCGCCAACTTGCAAACATAAGTTTAATACAAATGAAAGAGCATAGGCATCGCGCGGTGGTTTCAATGCTTTCGCATTCATCCACGTAGAGAAAACTATGTGACTCTTGAATTTTTTTCTTGCCTGTGCGCGTACCGCAGGTATTATATTCCTTGCCTGTACCGCAGGTATTATATTCAGCGTGCCTTCTCATAACGAATTAGTCGCGAGTGCATCGTCCGTCCATCTGTTTGTCTTTCTAAAGGGCCCCTAAACCACCTTCGATATTCTTTAAAGAGTTCAAGTAAACACGCGCATCGAGTTCACAATGCCGTCGCGATCAACGATGCCAAACGCTGCAGCGCTACGCGCCGCGGGCGCGCCACAAAAAAAAAAAAAAAAAAAAAAGAAAAAAAAAAGAGAAACCAATGCCGTCCTCCTCTCCTGGCCTTCCCGGTATCCCCAGCGGCCGTCACGATGTCACAAGGGTGCATCTGGTGATGTCAAATGGGGGCGACGATGTCGATTGGTCGAGCAAGAACCTACGACTTCCGGTTAGTGTGCTAGCAGGTACGCACGCTCCCCAAGGTCGATCTAAATGGTCGCAAAGCTTCGGGCGAAAAGCAGTTCAGAACAAATTGTCACCGACAACAGCAAGGGTGGTTATGGGAGCAGCGACTGAAGCGCGACTATATTTGGAGGGAACAAACATCGGGAAAGGAAAAAGCGTTTTTTAATTAAAGCGAGACATAGTTACATTCATTCGACGAAAATAAAATTCCTAATCAATTTTATGTACGCATGGCGAAAAAAGAACAATTCTATTTTACTTTATCATTATCAATAAATACCTTTTTTTTTCAGCGCCCACCGTAAGAGCGCCCACCGATAGCGGCGGGCGTTGACGCCGCTATCACTTGCAATACAATGCAGCTATTGAAGTGGACAGCAAGGCGCGCTCGTAAAGTTCACGCCCCCCTCACATGTTGTGTTGCTTTGCTTGTCGACGTTTGTCTCAATTTGGTGACGCGGGTAGTTTCATTGTTTCTTAACCTGTTCAGTCAAAAAGTAGTGAGTTCCGACCGCCAGATAGTTGTTTACTTTAGTTGTTTTCGTGGGACAGCGCTGGCCGACGGGCTTGGCGTCCGATGAAAGGACGAGCACTCTACGCCCAAAGCGTTCGTCGGCCTCCAAAGAAAGTATGTTACGTGCAGCGATGCGATTTCGACACCCGTACGGCTGAACTTTTCGTACATCGCTTTCCGCGCTGAAAGCTCGAAACGCCCATCAAGTAGAATGGCGGGGCATTTGAATATACAGCTCTAATGGCCAGCCTTCGAAAACAAATTTCGCGCCTTTGAAAACAAAATGACGTCACTTCTGTTTTTAACGGATTTGACGTCAAATTATTGTTCTTTCCGCCGGAAGTGTTCCCTCCTCACACAGATGGCGCTAAGCTCCATGAACCGCAGATGAACCACCATGTTTTGAACATATGGGCTTCTATGGAAGCTTCGCTACCAGGTATATTTACCTTGCGCTCCCTGCTCTTCCTCGTCGTGTTGCTCACTTGTGCGCACTTGCGAATCGGTAATTACAGCCTCAACTCAAGTGCCAAATCGCTCACGTTCCAACACAGGGCTTCTTCGATTTTCCACTTCTGGCTACCCGCGGGCTGCCAGAGCCAGCCAGAGCGCCTTCGTTTTTCTCGGGCTGCTCCGCCCACCGCGTGACGCACTTTCGCCGCGCGTTCGTTTTACTCGGGCTGGACGGTTCTGGCTACACATAGAGTTTCTCACTATAACACCTAGAGGGTAAACTGGCGCCACCGTCTATGCGAGTTTCTTAAAGGGCTGCCGTGCCCTCATGGGAATGACGGGATATGTGTCTGCGAGGCTTGTGTTGGCTGGTGTTGTACGAGGCTTCGTTTAAAACGTGGATATGGTTACACAAATAACGCGTTCTTAAAATAAAATCTACATAAAAGGCTTTCATTCACCCATATTACATCTCTCAATAAAGTTAACTCACCTACAATGCAGCATCAAGCGAAGAAAAGCAAGAACAGACGAAAAGTTGTTCCAAAGCGAGCGAGAATCTTGTTGTCTGCCCTCTAACTTTAGCGGCCAGCTAATACTTTTTACGTTTCATAGAATTGTGCATCCAATAGTATGTCCTCAAAATTAAACAAAACATGTTTTTGTGTAATATAGCTAAATCAGTTTTTTACGTCCTGTTTTAGCAGGGAATTAATCATTGTGACAGACGGAACGGTGCTAGCTAGGCGCGTCTTCAAGGCGTTCTGGCTCTCCAAGAACGATGCCAATCCGAATCCACAATATACCGGCATTCCCTTGCATACCACGGCGCAGCAGCGCCACATTTCACTGTAGGTTTTATAGTGTGAAATAGAGTGTACTAGAATACCATTGTCTAGTACACTCTAGTGTGAAACTCTATGTGGCTACCCGCGGGCTCCAGGACGATTTTGTTCTGGCTGCTCTCTGGAAGTTCTCTGGCTAGCAGACGACAAAAAGAGGCGATGAGCGCTTGCCGCCATCTTAGTGCGGACTCGACGATTGCAGCGCACATGGCAGCGCGGGCGCTTGAGGACTTTTACCTCGCTCCTGGCTTGCGTCGAACGCTAGCGCGCGCCGCCCCCCGGCTGCAACACTACATTTGCTAGTAGGTACAGCGTTTGACCGCTGGCGCCACGCTGCGCCGCTCGCACGTACCGCGTTTCTAGGTGGTTCCGTTCACCGAGGGCGCTCGAACGCAATGATATGGCTTGCACGAATGCTATCCATGGAAGCGTGGCTGTATGGCTGATCATTCTGCTGCTGTGGTGGTAAGTGGTTCTTGAGGGAAAGGGAAAGGTTGGCGCTATCTTCTGCAGCCACCGACGCGTGCGGACGCAGGATGGAAGGCTCTCTCCGAGCTGTGACAGCGGCCGACGCCGGCCGTGGTAACTCGTGCTTCTGATGATGATAAGTGGTTCTTGAGGGAAAGGGAAAGGTTGGCGCTATCTTCTGCAGCCCTTGAGGGAGCACGGCTCAGCGCCAACGGGGAGGGGTAAGTGGGAGCGAAAGAAGGGATAGACAAGGACTACCGTATTGTTCTGCCTCCTCTGCCCACCGGTGACGGACTGAAAACCACTGTCGTCCTGCACTGCGACATTGCAGGACGGCCTTACAGGATCGACGATTTTCGCAAGCCCTTAAAGGACGCCAACTTAATACAGCAGGTGAGCGGAATCGGTGCTTACCAGATGTCACATGTCTGGTTGATAAATTTCCGGACCGAAGACGCTAAGAAGACGCTAATTCGTGCAGGCCATATCACTGTTAAGGATCGTGTGTGCCTAGTGATTGATCCTGAAAAACAGGAGGTGCGCGTGAAGATTCACTGGCTGGCTTTCAACGTCACAAACGACGCTATACGCCGCGCCTTCATGGAATTCGGAGAAGTCAAGGAAGTGACCAACGACAAGTGGAAGACTGCTGATTTTGAATCCGCCGATTCGACAAGCAGGGTTGTGCGTCTTGTCCTCCGAGATGGAGTAAGCCTCGAGCGCATTCCCCATCAGATGCGAGTTGGAGGAGGAACGGTGCTGGTTGTTGTTCCGGGTCGTGCGCCCATATGCCTGAGATGCCACACCACAGGACATATTCGCCGTGACTGCAGAGTTCCACGCTGCGCGGAATGCAAGGCCTTCGGCCACGAACAAGCTGACTGCTCAAGATCCTATGCTCGCATCGCTAGTCGCAGTGCCGCTTGCGACAGCGGTGAACTTTTAATGGACGAGGAAGACGCAGAGCGGGTTGCAGCGTCTGCAGGAACGCAGGCCGGGTCTGACGGCGAAAACGCCGGAGCGTCCTCCGAAGTAGAAAGCAGCGTCCAGGAACAGTCGCTTGCGGTTGAGACCACCGTGGTGGACGAGGCCTCGCGCGGCGCAGGAGACGGTACACAGGCGAACGCTGCGGAATCCGACAAGAGCGACGCGGGAGACGCGACGCAGGCGGACACTGCGGGGTTCGACAAGAGCGGCGCGTCGCAGACAACGGGGAAGACGCGGCGTCGACGCAAGCCGTGAAATGCAGTTCTGCGAACATGGATGTGGACGTTCCTGCTATAAAGCGTCGCCTCGATGATAAGTGGTTCTTGAGGGAAAGGGAAAGGTTGGCGCTATCTTCTGCAGCCCTTGAGGGAGCACGGCTCAGCGCCAACTGGCGCTGAGCGGTAAGTGGTTCTTGAGGGAAAGGGAAATGTTGGCGCTATCTTCTGCAGCCCTTGAGGGAGCACGGCTCAGCGCCAACGGGGAGGGGTAAGTGGGAGCGAAAGAAGGGATAAGCTGAGCCGTGCTCCCTCAAGGGCTGCAGAAGATAGCGCCAACCTTTCCCTTTCCCTCAAGAACCACTTATCATCATCATCAGCGCCAACGCCTCGAAGACACCGTCGATCCTGTGCGCGAGCAACGACAGCGTCAACAGGCGAAGGAAGGAAACCACGTCACCGGCAAAAAGAAATGCGTCGCGAACACGCGGCGTTCGTCGTCGCTTCAGCGCGACGACAAAGCCAAGCTATAGCAACGCCGCTTTGGCGCCACTCTGCAAGGCGTCGCATGGCTAAGGTAAGCACTATGCTGTCGGCCTGATTCATCAACATTATAATGGCTATCAGCAAGAACATTCGAGTAGCAACGCTAAATATACGCGGGCTTTCCTCCAACAGGAAGCAGAATCAACTTTACAGATTGATAACAGAGCACGAGCTGGATGTACTTGCCGTGCAGGAAACTAAAATAGAATCACAGGATCAGACAGACAGCATGGTGCGGAAGTTTACCAGAACTTATAATGTTTGTGTAAGCCATGCAAGAGGTTTGTCGGGAGGAAGTCTCTTGCCGGTGTTTGGGAGGTAGTGTTGACTCTGTTACAACTGATGATGCTGGTCGCCTAATAGTTTGGGATTTTACTCTACTTGATTGCAAATTGCGGTTTCTGTGCATTTACGCCCCATCAAATTCGAATGAACGGGATTTATTTTTTCGAAGTCTTGAACAACACCTTAAGACTGATAGATTTATAATAGCACTTGGCGACTTTAACTGCGTAGTCAGCAAGTGACAAAACCAGTCCTACACCCTACAGAGACAGCAGTACAGACATTCTTGATCAAATCATTGAAGAACACCTCTTGGAGGATGTGGGAGAGTGTTTGGGATTAAATGCATGCGTGCGATTCACGCACTTCCGAGGAATTAGCCATGCGCGGCTAGACCGTGCGTATGTATCAGCAGAGTTGTTAGCTTTCTGCCGCGAGTATCGAGTAACACACGTTTCTTTTACTGACCACAGTCTAGTTAAATTCGATATTGGTAAATTGAAAGAAAGAAGCAAATTCAAATGGGAAAATTGGAAGTTTAACGACAAACTACTGCATGATGACGATTTTGCAGCGCACATCAATGAAGCTGTTCAAAAATTACTCACCATCGACGAGACTACTCTGAGGGAACAGTGGGACCTGTTCAAACAAGGGGTAAAATTAAAAGCACTCGAATCTGCGAGTAGAATACAGCACGAAAAAAGGAAACAAGAAAAATCTCTTCATGAGTGTTTGGGCATTCTAATAGCTGAAGAATGCCAACAACCAGGAATGTTTAAAGACGACATCCTAGCCGTGAAGCAAAAGCTAGAGGCAATTGACGAGGACCGTTACCGTGGAGCAATATTGAGATCAAGGTCTGAACGAATGGTGGCCGGTGAGACACCCACCAAACGATCTTTTGGCATAGAGAAAAATCGTGCCCATATAAACCACATTTCGCAAATTGAATGGCAAGGAGTAATCTGCGTAGAAAAGGGTGACATTCAACGAGCTTTTTACGATTATTATAGTAACGTCTTTGCCCATAGCTTGGGCAATATTGAAGCGTTTAAAAATGAATTTTTGCATTCAATGCCAAGCATAGATGATGACGCTAAAGAGCTATTGGAAATGCCTATCTCGATTGAAGAAGTGAAAATGGCAATTGACGAGCTCAACCCTAACAAATCACCTGGTCCCGATGGGCTGACAGCAGCGTTTTATAAATCAATCAAACATAGCGTTGCTACTGTCTTGACTTCATTATTTAATAACGCTTATGACGTAGGTCTCCTGCCGCCGTCATTCCTAACTTCACATACTGTCTTGATTCCTAAAACAAAAGATGCCAGGCTCCTGAGACAGGTTTCTTCATTCAGACCAATAGCGCTTACAAATGTGGATTACAAAATTTATATGAAGGTATTGGCTAAAAGATTGCAAATGGTCATAAACGAATTGGTTGGAGAACATCAAACGTGTTGAATTAAAGGTCGCACAATACTAACGAATATTCACAAGGCCAGGTGCGTGCTCGAATGTTGTGATACTACAGGCGAAGGAATCGCAATGATACAACTTGATTTAGAAAAAGCTTTTGATAGAGTGCCTCACGACGTACTCCTGTGTACTTTGCAGCATGTAAACGTTGGTTCTGTTATAAGAGACGGTGTTGCCATGGCGTACAGAGGTTGCACAATACGGATTATTGTCAATAAAACAGTGGGAGAGCGCATCAAAGTGCACCGTTCTGTACGCCAGGGATGACCCCTCTCCTCTCTACTGTTTTGCTTGTACATTGAGCCATTTTGTCTAAGCGTTATCAATAGCACCAACATTCGAGGTTTCCGTCTGCATGCAACTGAAGTACGGCTTCTTGCATACGCTGACGATATAGCTGTATTCTGTTCGAACCAAGAAAGCGTGCTTAGAGTTGTGAACATTGCAAAACATTTTTGTAGAGTCAGCGGCAGCGCTATAAACTGGGGAAAGAGCTTGGGGTTCTGGCATGGCTATTGGCTATCAACCCCAAGTATTTTCGCAATAATGTCTTGGGTGACTACGCCAGTTAAATATTTAGGTGTACCCTTGCAGCATTATAGAGACAGTGAACACTATTGGCGTGGAGAAGTTGCCGCAATACGGGAAAGCTCCGAGCGTTTTAAAGGCTTCAACCTATCTATATTTGCACACGCCACAATTTGCAACTTGTTCCTTATTAGCAAGCTGTGGTACGTGCTGCAAGTATACATTGCTCACGCGTTAACATTCAGAAATTGCATCGTGTTTTTGCTGTTTTTGTCTGGGGTTCCACGTGGGAAAGAACTAAAAGAACAAGTATTTTTAGACGTGTCCGCCTAGGAGGACTTGGCCTGTCACATCTGTATCTTAGACAGCTGGTGAATCGTTTTATGTTTTTTCGCAATGCTACTGACCCCTTTTTACGAACTGTGTGCCAAGTGAGGTTAGGTAAACACCTGCCAAACTTAATTGTGTGGTCAGAAAATATGCCAGGTAGCATTTCTGGGTATGTGAGAGAAGTGTACCTTTCGTGTCGTATCTTACAAAATCATTTCTCCCTCGAATACCTCTATGGCGTATCGCGGAAAAAACTATACAAAGACCTATGTGATGTATTTCTTCCCGCTCCCCTGTATAGAACCCAATACAATGATGGTCCAGGTCAAGACATCTTAAAAAGGGTAAAAAACATGCCTGTTAGGGGAGGTGTCAAAACCTTCTTCTTTAAACTGCATACTAATACGCTAGAAGTAAAGACATATATGGAAGAAAAAGGAATGTTCGTACCTTGGGGCACTCACTGTTTTATATGTAGGAAACCAGAGACAATTGAACACGTTTTTCTAGATTGTTCCGGAGGTTACTTCTTTTGGGACATACTTCAAAGAACTTTAAAAAAAGACTTAGCTATAGATAGCTACGGCATTAGATTTTTACCGGTCAATAACGACGAAGGCATCCCATTCGACATGATAATGCTCCTGGGCCTACATAGTATTTGGTTGTCAAGAATGGCCTATAGTCATGCAGATATTGACGCGCGGTCAATAAGGAGTTACAGTCAACCACAAAAGTTTTGCGGACCACGCGAGCGCGTGGCCAAGAGCCTCTTCGCGACACTTCCGCTACGTCACCAGCGATCGACAGCAGCGCTACGTTGAAGACGCATCCCTCCTTAAATCTATGGCCTGTCTATTTTCGCGCTGTGCGCAAATATTTCTACCTATCTCTTTCAACGTGACGCGCTCTTTGTTAGCCAGGGCTACTTGCTTATATTTTGAGAGCAGAATATCAGTACAAGTAATCAGACAGCGTATTCTTCGGCTGTTATCAGTTCTATTTTCGCGTAGCCACGCTGTTTTTTTTTTTTTTTTTCGTGAGTGCGTGAGTGAGCGGTGAGGCAGCCATGGGACACAGATGCTTAGTCAGTAGGCAGAATTTTTTCCGTTCCTCCCCCATCGCTAAGTGACAGTAGCGGCCGGGATTTGATCGCCTGCGCCCAGGTTTTGCTGCGCAAAGCCCGAACCACCGCGCTGCTATAGTGGTTACATTTAGAAAAATAAGAAATAATCGGGTGCGATGACTCTTTTTATAACCCTTTGCGACACGGCGTCCTCGTTTGGGGACTCGAACTTCGGAGGCGCGTCCCACGCCACGTGTTTTCTTCAAATGACCTAAAACTCAGTGTGCACATTCGTGTCCGCTTCCTGATGGGACAACTAGCGGTCAGTTAACTTCATTGTCCTGCGTATTGCTGCAGATGATCACTTTGCTGGAGACACTACCATGTTAGACAATCGTTCGACGTGCCGCGTTCCAAGACCAACGTCAAGAGTATTTTTTTTTTCTCCGGTCGACACGAATACAACCGAAAAAGCAAGTGTGCATGCGTTTCGGGCCTAATAGTTGATTCTTTTTATGCAAGCATTGAAGCGACGGATTTCAGAATAATTAGATAATGAGTTATACGCTAATTAATTTTTTTACTGAACTCGCACAAAACAGCACATTGCTTCGTCTTCTTTCTTGGAATGTAATAGTGAGCGTCTTGAAATGATGCCATGCGCATTTGACGCATTTGCAGACAGTGCATCATAATTCGTGTCTGAAGGGGATGAATTTATTCACAAGACATTTACAGAAGTGTCATGAAACATAGGTCTCCTCAATAATCTAGTAGGAAGTGAAATGTCCGCCGTTTTCTAGCACCTTATTGATGCGTGTGGGCATCGACTCGTACAAAGATTCAGTAATCTCCGGTCGACCCGCGCAGGCTTTCCCATTCTTGTGCGATCGCTTGCCACAGCGTATCGGCCGTGCGGCCGCGGTTGGCTCGTGTGGACAGCCGTTTCTTCAACATGCCCCAGACATTTTCTATGGGATTCAAGTCGGCGCCACATGGAGGCCACTCAAGCTGGCAAACAGCATGTTCTTCTAGCAATGACTGGACGATACGTGCTTTATGGATCGGGCTGCGGTCGTGTTGAAAAAAATAGCAGCCGTCGCTGAAGGGACCGTCCAGCGCATACGAACGAGGTGTCTAGTGATGACGTCGCAGTACCGTGACGCAGTGAAGGGCCCTTCCAGACGCACAAGGGGACCAAGGCCATCTTTGCTGATTGCTCCCCACACGCTCACGGAACACCGTCCACTGGATAGAACACTCTGTGTGTAATTAGGCAGATATCTGCAAGAAATAGCATACAATTGGGTTCCAGCGGCGCGTCCTAAAAATGTTGCGATTCCTCTTGCGTATGAACTTTATAATGCTGTTATAGAGTTGCAATAGAAAACGTGCAAACATCATTAGATAGTACTGAAAGACCCCATGGCAGCTTTAATTAGCTTCAGAGTAAGTAGTACTATGAAACAATCGTTACGTTTTCAACATAATACCACTACAGAAAAATCTCGTAATGTCCAAAAGCTCATTTTACGTGAAACATGTTGTGATGCAGAATTAGCTTCGTGAATTAACTGCCAATACACTGTAAACACACCTGCAGTTTAGTGGACGCCAAAGCCGCTTCCGTTGGTCCCAGCGCGTGGAAAAAGTTGACTCGTCGCTAAAGATGACATCGCCCCATTTCTCTGTTGTCCAATCTTCCATTGCTGTAGCGAACATGAGTCGTTCTTGTAGCTGGCTGTCTGAGAGGCAGGGCTTCTGTGCTGCTACGAAAGACTGCAGGCCAAGCTCACTCAGCCTTCTTATTACAGTCTCAGACGATACCAGTGAGCGAGAGCGCTTCTCGGATATCCTCTGCACTTTGAAAAGGATCAGCCACGATGGCGGCCGTAATCAGGGCGTTCCTCTTCCTCAGTCGTGGCCCTTGGACGCCCACTGCGCTCCATATCTGTGAATCTGTCATCGTCGCGGAAAGCTTGATATCCTATTCCCGGCAGTCCGGCTCCTGTTGGTTCGGCGGCAGATTTCGCGCTGAGGTATTCCCTCTATAAATAAAAGCACAATGTGCCTTCTTCGTCAAGTGGAACACGCAGCGGCATCTTCCAAACAGGCAATCACCACGTGGCCTGAAGCAAGTCTACTACGTTTTCAGCGACTGATGCGAAGATGCGCCTATGTGTGAAAGAAAATTTTCTATGCATCCGCTTTTTCTTTATTTTTGATGACAGTGAAACACCTCCCTACCCTTTCTCTCAAGACGCAGAAGCAGCAACACTCATTGGACCAAGATGCTGCCAACCAAAGTGCGCCAGTAAACGTCGCGTAAAAAAATCGTCGCAGCGCTTCGTGAAACTTATCTACCCACTGGCACACCAGTCGACAAAGGTTGCAGTGATTGCTCCGATACTGCTATCAAGCCAGATATGTGGCAGTCTTATCGCAGACAGCGCTCTGCGTCAACACAACGAACTAACAATGTCATGCACGGGAATAAAAAATTAACAGGCAGGCGAGTACCAAGAGGGCTCATATCCGGGAGAGCGCCCCTGTCGCCGCTAGGTGGCGTACCGCTAGGTGGCGCGGATAGGCAGTCTGGCACGCGCTCGCGTGGTCCGCAAACTTTTTGGTTGATTACTTTCGCGAATCTGTTAGCAGAATGGTTCAAGTGTATAAACTTCATGAACCCGAACCAGACTGGCTTCCTAGGTTAGAAGGGCTGATGTACATGCCCGAGTTTTGATTGTTCCTCTTTTCAGCCCTTGATGTGCTGATATGATTGTACACTGTATTTCTGTGTGAATTTAATAAAGGCAATAAAGAAAGAAAAAAGGCTGTATGGCTGAGTGGTTACGGCGCTCGCTTCGGGATCTTGCGTACCCGGGTTCGAAACCCGCTCTGGCTACACTTTTTTTTAATATCACGCTTTTCCCTTTTTTTTCTCTCACTGTTTGCCAGCGCGGTCGCTTGAACCCCGGCGCCACTGCGGCAGCCGTGGTGCCGGGCGCCGACGCGAAGCGGCGGTCGTTGGGGTGTTGCGGAGCGCAGCGTAGCAACAGCCCAAATAAAAAAAATACTGCTCCAGTCAGGTAGACTGCTCCCTCCCTGATAGTGAGATTATATTTGGATCATCAAAACAGTGATGCGTTTATAATACCACCGATCCCAACAGCAGGCTAGTCACCACCAGCCCAGCGTTTTCTCCGTCAACGCCTCCTCCGTTCCAACGGCGGCGGCTACAAACATGGTATGCGCGAGCGGCGCAGCGTGGCACCAGCGGTCAAACGCTGTAGCTACTAGCAATTGTAAATACGCGCCCTGGCTGTTGTGGCTTTGGACTTCGTCTCCCGTACTCGTCGGCGCGGTACGTGGATCGCTGATTGCGTTGCTTCTAGCGTTATCTTACTAGGGTTCTAACGCACCGTTCCGCCTTGCGAGGCGGTGCCATACGAGCGGCGGCGAAGCTTTCTTTTGTGTGTGTGTGTGTATGCCGTGAAAACTTCTTCACCGCCGTAAACAGCGCGCACGGCGCTGTCACCGGCGCTGTCGATTATGCTTGCATGGTATTTTCCTCGTGTACCGCGCAAGTTTCTCGCGAAGTTCTAGACGCTCAATTCCCACACATCGCGGTTCCTTTTCGGTTCACGTTTCTCTAGTGTTATCCCTTTTCACATCGCTCGCGTATATGCGGCGATATATTTTTTCTGCAGTTATATAGCGAAGGCGTCGCAGCTAGCCCACGTTCGCTCGTCGTATGCTTAGGTGGCAGCTCGAAACCGCCGTTGATGTTAAAGGAATGCACTGATTGAGATGAGTAGTGGCACACGTATATTAGGTTAATTATTGTTCTCATGATAAAGCTTTTCGATGGTCACAGGTGGCGTTAATTTTCATGCGCGAGCCGCAGCTCCAGATCCTGAAGCACAGGAGCAGAATTGAAAGGAGCACTATCAACCGAAACAAACTTTCTGAAATCGAATTCAAGCATGTCGATCGGCACGAAATTTTACGCGTAATGACGTACCCGCTTTTTCGTGTCTTGTCAAATGACTTCAAATGTCGCCGGTGGTCCTCGAGGCATCCTCAAGCGATCGTTCTTTCGCGATTATTTACGTGCGATATTGCGTCTTGGCATCGGACTCGTCGCAGGCCGTTTGTTACGCTGTGCAAATTAAGATGCCCAGTCGTGCGAAATCTCGCAAAAGTTATGGTTTTCCCGAACACGGTGGCAACGCAGAAATGGGCCGACTACGCCGCGCGCGCGCCGCCGACGCCTGTCGCTGCCATGTTGGTAGCTTAATTGTTTACATTTATCCCGCGGCCAGCGCTGCCCCGGCGTTCGATTTTGCAAACTTCTGGCAGCTCCGGGTTGTCTTGGGATCGCAGCTCACGTGACTTCCTATCATAACCGGAACTAGGTGACTGCCGTCTGGCAGCCAGCGGGCTGCCAGAACTCCGAAAATCGAAGAAGCCCACAGTCGTGCTTAGCGGTCTGATTAGCTGTGCGAACAGAGTACGACAGTGTTGGTCTTTCTGGACGTGCGCGCAACACAGGGTCCATAGCGGCACGCTTGCCATGGGCAAGGGCCGGCACGGCAGCAACAGCGGATAGACGAGAAGCGCGAAGTCGCGGTATAAGGCCCGTCCACGTTACCGACAGTCCGAAAATCCGAAAATCTATACACATCTGTCCAAAATGGCAGGAAAACTTACGCCCACTCTATCGCCGACGTATCAAGAATAAGTGAATGGGCGCACACTTGAAGATATGCGCACTGTATACGCACAATAAATGACGGACTACACCTATGGCGCACGAATGGTCCAAGCTGAATGTTTCGTGACGGTCCACAAGAGTAAGCGAGTTACTAGCTGTAATATATATTTGCTAAAAGGTATTACAATGTACAAAACAGATACGTTTCAAGCCTTGTGCGCAGCAAGAACAAATCTATCGGAACTGAGCACACCCGCGATCGATTAGGCAGAAAATGATCAGATAGTGGCCGCACCGAGTAACTTCACTGAGTCAGAAACTGGCAAGCCACTGCTTCAAAATATTTGCCGAATAAAGAACAAAGAGCAAAGCACACTAATCCTGACTGAATTCATAATCGGAAAGTTTGGATAGCTTGGAATACATATTTAGCCCCTCTTTTAGAACAAGCACCATATACGCTGCTTGCGCCGTTCGGGCATAGCTTAATCAGCTCCGAAAGCGCTTTTGCATGTTCTCTAAAGCTGTGATCAAAGCTTCGTGTGGTCCACTTAGTCACCGTCTACGATATCTCCGAAAATAGAGGTTTTCTAAGCCGCGCCGGCGTCATACACTTCCACTGTAAACAAGGAGGCAACGGGGGTAGTTGAGGCAAGCAATGGACGCGTCACCACGTGATCAAACATGGCAGCGCCCACGGTATCGCCGCGAAAAGGGTAAGTGGTTCGTGAGGAAAGGCAAAGGTTGGCGCTATCTTCTGCAGCCCTTGAGGGAGCACGGCTCAGCGCGAAAGGGTCAATACACTGTGCTCGGAGGGGACGCGCAAGGGGCGAGGAGGAGGCGCGAGGAGGTCGCGCGGCTGCGGCCTGCGGCAGAGTTCAAAGATCCCTTCTTTCGCTCCCACTTACCCCTCCCCGTTGGCGCTGAGCCGTGCTCCCTCAAGGGCTGCAGAAGATAGCGTCAACCTTTCCCTTTCCCTCAAGAACCACTTATCATCATCAAAGAGTGGCGGCACTTTCAAATTATCAAGGAACTTTATGACAGGAAAGCTTGTAGCGGCAGCCCGCAGCGGTCCCGTTATCTACGCTAGGCAGCATGCCGGTGCGATATCGGAGGCTATGCGCAGCAGACGCAGCTACGCGCAACGACACGTGTGGACCGGAAGATGGAACACATTTTGTTTTAAAAAAATTAAATTATGGGGTTTTACGTGCCAAAACCAGTTCTGATTATGAGGCACGCCGTAGTGGGGGACTCCGGAAATTTGGACCACCTGGGGTTCTTTAACGTGCACCTAAATCTAAGTACACGGGTGTTTTCGCATTTCGCCCCCATCGAAATGCGGCCGCCGTGGCCGGGATCACATTTTGTTTATGGCTTCACTTGCGAATATCTTTGTCTTTTTGTGATCGGTTTCATTTATTTAACTCAAAATTAGCAATTATAGTATTACTGAGATTGTTCTAGCGACTACAAAATCCGTCAATACCTGCTTCGTTGCTTGCGACATCATGGCATTGCGAAAGGAAGGAGCAAGCGATTTTTCACTGTTTCTAGCCCGAGATTGTAAATTTCATGCTGCATGCAGTGCAATAATATTTGGCTCACAGGAGCCTCCTCTACAGATCGGTGAAGTTTTGTTATGTTCCAAAAGTGTTTCAGGGTAACTTTACGTGTCGATTAAGTCTTAACTTTGAACCTTGTCTTTGAATAAACATTGAATATAATATTTTTTCGGCATATTTTTGGTATTATCGTTGTGCTTCTGGGATCTTCTTTTGAGGTGGTTGTACACTTTAAGGTGAAAGCCTTAAATCTCTAGTTTCAAGGTTGCTGTGAAGTACAGAAAACGTGAGCGAGCTCGCCTAGCGCCACTGCTCGCGCGTTCGTCGTCTTCTTCCACAGCTGGCTCCGACGCCGCTCAGCATAAAAAAGGGGGGAAGCATAATGCAGCAATAATGCAACATAGACGACTTTTGGACTGCAGTAAATATGAGGCACTGCGAGGAATCTGGAAATGAGTAATGGGGCCAGCGCTAACCTTTGCAAATGCAATAGGTGACCCGTAAAAGAGCGAGTGATTCTGGGATGCGCCGTCTGCTAGCTGTTTCCGGTTCGAGTCAGCGCAGCCGCCACCACCGCTTCGCCGTTGAAGCCCATTGATGCGCTCGCAGTCCGGCTTTGTCACACACGAAGATTACCCGGTTGCAGGCACCTAGCAAAACCATTGTCGGCTGTTCAAATTCAAGTGTTAAAGTTAAACGCATGGAACTACTGCCTTGCAGCATCCCTTGCTGAGTCAGCTGTGCACAAGCATAAGAGCTGCAACTTTCAAACTGTAAACAGGCAGAGACCATCAGTGAACAAAAAGAAAATGAACGTTACAGTGCCACTTATCAGGCGGCGATGAGCTGTGTAAGGGCCGACACGGAATGATTCCTCAAGATATTTCTTTCTCTAACATTGACCCAAACAACCAGAACTTTTTCAGTACTCGCATGCACATATAGCGGTATTATGAAACGTGGTTTTAAGGCGCAAATTTAAACGGGACACAGCGAGATAACCCGCCGTGGTTGCTTAGTGGCTATGGTGTTGGGCTCTTAAGCGCGAGGTCGCGGAATGGAATCCCGGCCACGGCGGCCGCATTTCGGTGGGGGCGAAATGCGAAAACAGCCGTGTACTTTGATTTAGGAGCACGTTAAAGAACCCGGGTGGTCGAAATTATTCCGGAGCCCCCCACTATGCGTGCCTCATAATCAAATCGTTGTTTTGGCACGTAAAACCCCATAATTTTATTTAATTTAACAGCGAGATACATAATACTCGTAACCAACTAGCCCATATTGGTACATTGAAAGCAGATAGAGCTAATGCGAAGCCGTAATTTGTCGGCGATGCGGCTATTCCCCCATCTAGTTGACAAAAAAGCAAGAACGTCTACTACATACCACTTCAAATGAACCTCGAGTTTCGACCGAGAAATGCCGTTGACAGCGCGCGAAGATTTCAAACATTTTCAGCACTTCATTTTCTAATAACGCTAGCTGCGCCGTTACCGACGATATCGGTTGCAGCGACGATCACAGAGCAGCGACGATCACAGAGCAGCATTTACCAGATCTCTGTAGCCATCGCCTCAGCACTCGATTTTCTAAGGCAATGCTTCTATACGCTTGATAAATTATCGGATAAAGATAACTTTTTCATCTGTCTGACTGACCCGCAGGCAGAGCAGTCAGTGACGATGCGTCCAAGCAGCGGCAAATGTCGTAGAGCTGAACCTGTCAGAAACAAAAAAGGCTGCCGAAACGAGAACCAAAGTTCGTTTATGAATATAAGCATATCCTTACCGTTATTGGCTGGACATCGTCGCGCCCAGAGTGAACTGAAACCTAGAAATCAGCTACATGAATCGTACGACATTGTTGGTCGACAAAGCGTACGGAAAGCCTCGCACGGCGTATTTACAATTGCTAGTAGCTACAGCGTTTGACCGCTGGTGCCACGCTGCGCCGCTCGCGCGTACCATGTTTGTAGCCGCCGCCGTTGGAACGGAGGAGGCGTTGACGGAGAAAACGCTGGGCTGGTGGTGACTAGCCTGCTGTTGGGATCGGTGGTATTATAAACGCATCACTGTTTTGATGATCCAAATATAATCTCACTATCAGGGAGGGAGCAGTCTACCTGACTGGAGCAGTATTTTAACACGAAAGTGTTTTATGCCGGGGTCCACCAAGACTTCACTGACGTATTTCCGTCACGGAAATACGTCATAGAACATAATACAAAGAAAGAAATCAGAAGAAAAAGTTCCACAAACATGCAAAATTTGGAAATCGAACCCACGACCTCTCGGTCCGCGACGATAGATCGCCGAGCGTTTAACCCATTGCGCCACAAACGCATTCGCAGACGCGCCTTATATATCTAAAGCCCAGACCACACGTACGCTTGCAAACGCGCGCAAGCTCGCGTCCGCGCGCCCACGCATGCGCAGATGGTGCGGCACGGCTCGTACGCGTCGAAATGCGGCGCGATCTCGGTGATCAGCTCCTCTCAGTTATCGCGCGCCTGGGCTGCCTTGCGTCGGCGCGCCTGGCTACGCAGCGACGGCGCGGTACATTCAACTCTCAGTTAAGCAGAATTATATCATGCAAGAAAGTGCTTCTTCTTCACTTTTTGTGCTGATATAACAGCTCCAAAAAGATAACAATTACGTTTATAGACATCGAAGCATTTTGAAGCACTGCCAACTACGGAATACGAAGTGGCGTCTGCCAAGGTGTAAACAAGTGAGGCCAGTGAGCGCGCGCTGTCGCGCGTATTTGTGGATGCAAACCGCCATTCCTCGCTAGGCGCGGCAATTGCAAGGCGCGTAGACGCGAGCTTACGCGCGTCCGCAAGCGTACGTGTGGTCTGGGCTTAACACTCCTCCGTGTACCCGCGCTCTTGCTCGGGGCGGTGCCGCCGCCTACAAGCAGAAAAGAGAAGTACTGCATTATGACACTAACGCGCACCGACAGTGAACGCTTCGGTGGTCTCAGCACTACGACGCCTCGATGCCAGCATTCGAAGGGACGCTGGCATCAAGAAGCACTACCAACGCCACCTAGGTGGCGTTCACCGTACTCAGCACAGCGGAGCGTGGCCTCCGCAATTAGCTCTGAAAACGTTTCTGAAGTTGATCGCGGAGGCTGCAATTACGACGCGCTGTACGCGCTGATTTGACTCGGTGACGATTCAGTTACGTGCTTTGTCTTGCGCGTTGTATTAGTGTGTCAGTTACGTGCTTCGTCTTTCGCGTTGTGCTAGCGTGTGCAGCGTAGTGCAGCTTCCATATGCACGACGGTTGCTCATGGTCATCGACGTTGGTAATCGTGATGGAGGAGACGTGCCACCAGGCGTCAGCGTGGGTGCATCAAAGCCTAAGGGCGCTTTAGCCACAAAACACCAATAGACATTATATATCAATGTGCAATAAACATTACACTACTTCTGTGAAGACACGTTTCACTTTCGTGTTCTATACCGATTCCTATATAAGAGGGATCAACCACATTTTTTTTTATTTGGGCTGTTGCTACGCTGCGCTCCGCAACACCCCAACGACCGCCGCTTCGCGTCGGCGCCCGGCACCACGGCTGCCGCAGTGGCGCCGGGGTTCAAGCGACCGCGCTGGCAAACAGTGAGAGAAAAAAAAGGGAAAAGCGTGATATTAAAAAAAAGTGTAGCCAGAGCGGGTTTCGAACCCGGGTACGCAAGATCCCGAAGCGAGCGCCGTAACCACTCAGCCATACAGCCTTTTTTCTTTCTTTATTGCCTTTATTAAATTCACACAGAAATACAGTGTACAATCATATCAGCACATCAAGGGCTGAAAAGAGGAACAATCAAAACTCGGGCATGTACATCAGCCCTTCTAACCTAGGAAGCCAGTCTGGTTCGGGTTCATGAAGTTTATACACTTGAACCATTCTGCTAACAGATTCGCGAAAGTAACTCCTTATTGGCCGCGCGTCAATATCTGCATGACTATAGGCCATTCTTGACAACCAAATACTATGTAGGCCCAGGAGCATTATCATGTCGAATGGGATGCCTTCGTCGTTATTGACCGGTAAAAATCTAATGCCGTAGCTATCTATAGCTAAGTCTTTTTTTAAAGTTCTTTGAAGTATGTCCCAAAAGAAGTAACCTCCGGAACAATCTAGAAAAACGTGTTCAATTGTCTCTGGTTTCCTACATATAAAACAGTGAGTGCCCCAAGGTACGAACATTCCTTTTTCTTCCATATATGTCTTTACTTCTAGCGTATTAGTATGCAGTTTAAAGAAGAAGGTTTTGACACCTCCCCTAACAGGCATGTTTTTTACCCTTTTTAAGATGTCTTGACCTGGTACGGAGAAGCACGAGTTACCACGGCCGGCGTCGGCCGCTGTCACAGCTCGGAGAGAGCCTTCCATCCTGCGTCCGCACGCGTCGGTGACCAGAAGCAGAATGATCAGCCATACAGCCACGCTTCCATGGATAGCATTCGTGCAAGCCATATCATTGCGTTCGAGCGCCCTCGGTGAACGGAACCACCTAGCACGGCCGCCTGGATCGGCGCGCGCGGCGGGGTTGCTCCGGCCGTCCCATTCGGACGGAGAGGGTGTAATTGCGGAAAGGGGCGTGGCCGCTGCTTTCGCCGCACCGCGGCGCGCGCCTCCCACCCCTCAACGCCCTTGCTACTGCTGCGCGCGAGACGATTTGCGCTATAATTCGCGCTATAATGAAAATATCGCTTTATAAGAAACCGCGAGAAGTTGTGCCGAACAAAAAGGCACACAAAAGCACCGATGTCCCTTGACGTTATTTTTTTTTTCTTCTTTGCACTCCAGCCTCTGTCAGGATGATGCTGCCTGAAACGCGTACACTCGTAAGCCAAAGTATTGCGGGAAAATTATTTCCGCGCGCTCAAGCGCAGCATGCCAATGGAAAGCCTGCACGCGAGAGAAGGCATTCGAGCTCTATCTGCTAGAAGGAATGCCAGCTGACTGACGAGGCAACCAAGATTTTTTTTTTTTTTTTTTTTTTTTGCGCGATTCCGCAGCCCGCAAACTTTTGTTTATGACTTGCATTTTCCCCAGCTTGACCAATTGACTGTCAAAATACGCCTTGGAAAGCGAGAGATATGACTCGGTGCTTTTAAATGGAGAGCTGAAGTCGCGGCAGTCTTGCATCTGTACATGCGAATGCGCTGTTTATTGTATTAAATTAACGTGTTAAATAAGCGAACTCATCGCGCGTCTTCCTGCACGAAGTATGAAGCTACTTACCTGAGTCGACAGCCACGGACAGACATTTTTCAGCAACTTTCTGAGCCATCAGTAAATAATTGAATGCCATGTTTGTATTCATGGCGAAATTACCAGCATAACACATTCACAATACCTACAATTTATTTACGATAGCAAACACACAGCGCTTAATTGTGCACTCGCAGTACTCCTTCAAACGCGGAGAACTTTTCGGCTCAGTGGCTTACTCATTAGTTTCTTGCGGTAAGCCGCTGTGTCCGTAACGACTGCGCCAATATTTGAGAGTAGGGGGTTTATAAATTTGCTTGCAATTCATGAAGAAATCGCTGATGCATGCTTTTCGTTTACCTGGCAAGCAAAAAGAGGGCAGCTCTCTAAGTGAGGACAAATTAAAGCTCCACTGCTCCAGTTTCCTCCTCTGGAAATGCGTGAAAACTTAGACCAAGCTTTTTCTTGGTGCTCGACTTGCAGCACGGCACGCAGCAGTACGGCATGTTTTTGAAAAATACAGTAATTTACACGCAGAATTTCAGGCGAGATTATAAAAACAAATCAGTTGCCTCAATTCAATGTGGTACAACAATGCGAAATGCATATGAAAGCATATATGCTAGTTACACAGGGCCTTCAGCAGCAACACTTCCCAGTAACATATAGCAGTTCGAGGCTTGAAGGAAAAGCCGCTTCAGCACCACTGATGTATCGTGGGAACTTCACAATGTAAATGCGACGCGCATGCAAAGGCCCCGAATAATTAATTCGGCCGGTACATCAGGCTGGAGAAAATGTACTGCAAAATTATTATTACCACCGTGATTTCTGTATATGAAGACTTCTGTGAACACAGCTCTCGACCCGAGAACGTAGCCATACAGTGACCACGATGATGACGTTTCTTTTTGAAGGGAACAGCGAGCGCAAGAAAATAATGACGAGCGTGGTCAGGGGAAGCGCTTCGGCACAGCGGCAACTCACTCGCCAGAATACGTCTCAAGGCGCATGCAATGCGCCGCACAAAGTCGCGTAAACACCCTGCCTATGCGTTAGCTGCATCTCTATCGTATTATGCTACAAGGAAACACCGTCGCTGTGTAAAGCCTGCTTAAGAATCTATCACCACGTGCCTTGATTCTCGTACAGTTTCTTGCAACGTTCAGCCCACTTTGGGCCAACAATCAACCTATCTTCACCACGTGCACGATGTCAAATGCGCATCTCTCCAAGCATCTCCACGGCCGCGACGCCGTCAGCAGAAGGGTGGGAGCACAGCGCCGCCTCACGGCGTGCGGGGCAACTTCCTCAATTACATGTTTTCAATGGGGCGCGCGCCGAATGGGACGGCCGTAGCAACCCCGCCGCGCGCGCCGATCCAGGCGGCCGTGCACCTAGAAACGCGGTACGTGCGAGCGGCGCAGCGTGGCGCCAGCGGTCAAACGCTGTACCTACTAGCAAATGTAGTGTTGCAGCCGGGGGCGGCGCGCGCTAGCGTTCGACGCAAGCCAGGAGCGAGGTAAAAGTCCTCAAGCGCCCGCGCTGCCATGTGCGCTGCAATCGTCGAGTCCGCACTAAGATGGCGGCAAGCGCTCATCGCCTCTTTTTGTCGTCTGCTAGCCAGAGAACTTCCAGAGAGCAGCCAGAACAAAATCGTCCTGGAGCCCGCGGGTAGCCACATAGAGTTTCACACTAGAGTGTACTAGACAATGGTATTCTAGTACACTCTATTTCACACTATAAAACCTACAGTGAAATGTGGCGCTGCTGCGCCGTGGTATGCAAGGGAATGCCGGTATATTGTGGATTCGGATTGGCATCGTTCTTGGAGAGCCAGAACGCCTTGAAGACGCGCCTGGCTAGCACCGTTCCGTCTGTCACAATGATTAATTTCCTGCTAAAACAGGACGTAAAAAACTGATTTAGCTTTACTATTACACAAAAACATGTTTTGTTTAATTTTGAGGACATACTATTGGATGCACAATTCTATGAAACGTAAAAAGTATCAGCTGGCCGCTAAAGTTAGAGGGCAGACGACAAGATTCTCGCTCGCTTTGGAACAACTTGTCGTCTGTTCTTGCTTTTCTTCGCTTGATGCTGCATTGTAGGTGAGTTAACTTTATTGAGAGATGTAATATGGGTGAATGAAAGCCTTTTATGTAGATTTTATTTTAAGAACGCGTTATTTGTGTAACCATATCCACGTTTTAGACGAAGCCTCGTACAACACCAGCCAACACAAGCCTCGCAGACACATATCCCGTCATTCCCATGAGGGCACGGCAGCCCTTTAAGAAACTCGCATAGACGGTGGCGCCAGTTTACCCTCTAGGTGTTATAGTGAGAAACTCTATGTATGTAGCCAGAACCGTCCAGCCCGAGTAAAACGAACGCGCGGCGGAAGTGCGTCACGCGGTGGGCGGAGCAACCCGAGAAAAACGAAGGCGCTCTGGCTGGCTCTGGCAGCCCGCGGGTAGCCAGAAGTGGAAAATCGAAGAAGCCCTGTGTTGGAACGTGAGCGATTTGGCACTTGAGTTGAGGCTGTAATTACCGATTCGCAAGTGCGCACAAGTGAGCAACACGACGAGGAAGAGCAGGGAGCGCAAGGTAAATATACCTGGTAGCGAAGCTTCCATAGAAGCCCATATGTTCAAAACATGGCGGTTCATCTGCGGTTCATGGAGCTTAGCGCCATCTGTGTGAGGAGGGAACACTTCCGGCGGAAAGAACAATAATTTGACGTCAAATCCGTTAAAAACAGAAGTGACGTCATTTTGTTTTCAAAGGCGCGAAATTTGTTTTCGAAGGCTGGCCATTAGAGCTGTATATTCAAATGCCCCGCCATTCTACTTGATGGGCGTTTCGCTCGAGCTTTCAGCGCGGAAAGCCATGTAGGAAAAGTTCAGCCGTACGGGTGTCGAAATCGCATCGCTGCACGTAACATACTTTCTTTGGAGGCCGACGAACGCTTTGGGCGTAGAGTGCTCGTCCTTTCATCGGACGCCAAGCCCGTCGGCCAGCGCTGTCCCACGAAAACAACTAAAGTAAACAACTATCTGGCGGTCGGAACTCACTACTTTTTGACTGAACAGGTTAAGAAACAATGAAACTACCCGCGTCACCAAATTGAGACAAACGTCGACAAGCAAAGCAACACAACATGTGAGGGGGGCGTGAACTTTACGAGCGCGCCTTGCTGTCCACTTCAATAGGCTGCATTGCATTGCAAGTGATAGCGGCGTCAACGCCCGCCGCTATCGGTGGGCGCTCTTACGGTGGGCGCTGAAAAAAAAGGTATTTATTGATTTATGATAAAGTAAAATAGAATTGTTCTTTTTTCGCCATGCGTACATAAAATTGATTAGGAATTTTATTTTCGTCGAATGAATGTAACTATGTCTCGCTTTAATTAAAAAACGCTTTTTCCTTTCCCGATGTTTGTTCCCTCCAAATATAGTCGCGCTTCAGTCGCTGCTCCCATAACCACCCTTGCTGTTGTCGGTGACAATTTGTTCTGAACTGCTTTTCGCCCGAAGCTTTGCGACCATTTAGATCGACCTTGGGGAGCGCGCGTACCTGCTAGCACACTAACCGGAAGTCGTAGGTTCTTGCTCGACCAATCGACATCGTCGCCCCCATTTGACATCACCAGATGCACCCTTGTGACATCGTGACGGCCGCTGGGGATACCGGGAAGGCCAGGAGAGGAGGACGGCATTGGTTTCTCTTTTTCTTTCTTTCTTTTTTTTTTTTTTTTTTTTTTTTTTGTGGCGCGCCCGTGGCGCGTAGCGCTGCAGCGTTTGGCATCGTTGATCGCGACGGCATTGTGAACTCGATGCGCGTGTTTACTTGAACTCTTTAAAGAATATCGAAGGTGGTTTAGGGGCCCTTTAGAAAGACAAACAGATGGACGGACGATGCACTCGCGACTAATTCGTTATGAGAAGGCACGCTGAATATAATACCTGCGGTACACATACGCGCACAGGCAAGAAAAAAAATGTGGTTGATCCCTCTTATATAGGAATCGGTATAGAACACGAAAGTGAAACGTGTCTTCACAGAAGTAGTGTAATGTTTATTGCACATTGATATATAATGTCTATTGGTGTTTTGTGGCTAAAGCGCCCTTAGGCGTTGATGCACCCACGCTGACGCCTGGTGGCACGTCTCCTCCATCACGACTACCAACGTCGATGACCATGAGCAACCGTCGTGCATATGGAAGCTGCACTACGCTGCACACGCTAGCACAACGCGAAAGACGAAGCACGTAACTGACACACTAATACAACGCGCAAGACAAAGCACGTAACTGAATCGTCACCGAGTCAAATCAGCGCGTACAGCGCGTCGTAATTGCAGCCTCCGCGATCAACTTCAGAAACATTTTCAGAGCTAATTGCGGAGGCCACGCTCCGCTGTGCTGAGTACGGTGAACGCCACCTAGGTGGCGTTGGTAGTGCTTCTTGATGCCAGCGTCCCTTCGAATGCTGGCATCGAGGCGTCGTAGTGCTGAGACCACCGAAGCGTTCACTGTCGGTGCGCGTTAGTGTCATAATGCAGTTCTCTTTTCTGCTCGTAGGCGGCGGCACCGCCCCGAGCAAGAGCGCGGGTACACGGAGGAGTGTTAGATATATAAGGCGCGTCTGTGTAGCTCTCTGCGAATGCGTTTGTGGCGCAATGGGTTAAACGCTCGGCGATCTATCGTCGCGGACCGAGAGCTCGTGGGTTCGATTTCCAAATTTTGCATGTTTGTGGAACTTTTTCTTCTGGTTTCTTTCTTTGTATTATGTTCTATGACGTATTTCCGTGACGGAAATACGTCAGTGAAGTCTTGGTGGACCCCGGCATAAAACACTTTCGTGTTAAAAAATTCAAGAGTCACATAGTTTTCTCTACGTGGATGAATGCGATAAAGCATTGAAACCACCGCGCGATGCCTATGCTCTTTCATTTGTATTAAACTTATGTTTGCAAGTTGGCGCAATGCTTGAAGATTTATGAAACACCATTCCAGCGCGCAATTAAACATGGACGAGAAGAGAAAGACAACACCAACGCCGGACCTTGACAAGATGCCCTGCCAGGAACCCTTCTCAGTGACAATAGCCCAGAACGGAACACAATATTCCTTGTGGGTCTTCACTGTAAAGAAAACACTCAAAGATACTACGTCAGCAGCGTTGATGCTCTTTCTTAATTTTTCTTGGTTGAGCTCTTCACATAAAGCAATAGCTTTCTTCACCTTAGATAACGACACATTCACAGGGACAAAGTTTTTTGTGATAACCTTGTTTGCCTTCCGTCGGAACAGAGCTTTTCGCATCGCAACATAGCCACCCTCTTTGTCCCCAACTAATAGAGCGAGAGTCCTGCTCCTAAAGTAGTTAACAGTGAATCTAACAGGTAATTTGGGAGCAAAAGGCGCACCTCTGTGTCGCAGAGACTCTACGCCTTCAGCTATACATCGCTCGTGTTCATCTGGACTGGCTGCCACCGCCACATTTCTGACTATTGACAGCATTCGTACCGGTTCTTCTTTAGGCTCGATAGAAAACTTTGGATCACAGCTTAGCACGGCTACAACCTTTTCAGGCAAGTCACGCTCACCGATGTAGGTGACTTGCTTTGGTGCAACCTGCTGTCGCTCTTGCGCTTTCTCAACGCACACAAATTTGCAAGCCTGCTTCACCTCCACCGCGGGTCGGCTCGGTAATGCACTATCTTCGAGATTTTTGGTCTACGGACATCGATCCGCTGAAAACTAGCCATCTACAGCTTCGCTGTAGCGCGCGCGCGCACGCACGCACGCACGCACGCACGCACGCACGCACGCACAGCACGCACGCACGCACGCACGCACGCACACACACACACACACACACACACACACACACACACACACACACACACACACACACACACACACACACACACACACACACACACACAACTGTTTCTGCGGGTGCTGTCACACAGTCGGCAAAGGCGTTACAACATAGTGTTACACACTATCAATGTCCCACTAGTACATTCGACGTCACATGATTTCTCGTCACATTCGACGTCACATTTTCTGTGAGTGGGCGCTTGTCCAGTTGGTCCAGCGTGGCTAGAGGGCTGCTCTTTGCGGGTTGAAATGAGGGCACTCGCAAAGAAGGTGCGCGATCGTTTCGCTGCAACCGCAGAAGTCACAAACTGGGCTGTTGGCCATTCAGATCAGAAATGAGTACGCATATGAAAAAATTGGAGGACGCTTAAGCTTCGCCTTTAAGAGTGGAGCGCGATATTGGCCCCTTTCGCATCGAATTTTTCTTTATGAGTAGGCTTCACTGCAACCCACAACGACGGAAAGCCAGCTTACAAAGACCATGCTTACGCCGACATCCTTAAAGTCGGCTTCACTGTTAAACACAGATGCATTGCTGGGAAGACATTTTTACAGGGGAACATAAGCAGTCTTGCATCAAAATGTGAAGGCCCTAGGGCCTTTTTTAAAGCGAAGCTTTATGTCTCACTGATTCGTCCGTGAGCGCCGAAAACGCACTGCAGGAAAGCCAATTTACACAATGGAACGATCTGCATATCTGCGCACACAATAGAACAATCTGCGCATCTCGCGCACACAATGGTAGAAAACTACAGTTTACATTCGCAGTTGTACAGATAAGAACAATGGGAACTGCAACGCCACGCGACCCAGACGAACTGTATATATCTGCATTGAATTACGCGCGTCACCCAATGCATTCCCGTCCGTCACCATGGGTAGGCCGCGGGTGCAGCGCACGGCAGAAGAGACTGCCGTATGCGAACGTAAGCGCGAGCGCGATCGTGCCCGTAAGGCCGATCCCGTGTATCGGCAACGGCATGTAGTCTGGGAAAGTGTGAGTGTAATCAACGGCTACATGATCTAAAACAAAGGCTATGCAACTTAACGAATTGTGTCTTCATTCAACTTCAACGTTCAAAAAATACAATCCTAAACAAGCAATCATATCACATATGCATCGCATTGGGTGGCTCAGCATTTCTTGGGTTCGTTGCGTGGTCGTTGGCTTTGGACTGATTTTGATTCAATTTGCATGGGAGAAAGCTTCGCGTTCAACCATCTTTCTTTAAGAAAGGGGCTGTGATTTTTATTTTTTATTAATTGTTTGATGTTGCCCCGAGGCGCGCGCGCGTGTCCAAAATGTATCAGGCAGCTAAGTCCCAGTTTGAACTATGATGATGATGATGATGATGATGATGATGATGATGATGATTTATTGGCATCCCCTTTGGAACGGGGCGGCGACAAATAGTCACCTAGCCTGCTTGATTTTGAAGTTGAAGTTCGATTTATGTTCATCAGTAGTACAAAGAATAACAGGTGATCAGGTATAATCAGGTAATCAGGTATACTATACATGTTCTTCATCTAGCATTTTTGTATACGAACATTCGCGCTCTGGAGAGCATACAAGGTCAAGCCCTACGCACGTGTTTAGGGCTGCATCGTGCACCTCAACAACAGCAACAATAGCCATCACGAGAGACCATACGATCCAGACACACGTAGCTGCCGACTCCCTCAGAGCGCACATTCGTCATCTGTCAAGGATCCCCAACCATCACTTAGCTTCCCTACCAGCGGAGAGACCTCAAGCGACCTTTTCAAAAGTGATTAGCGCCCATCAACAGTTCATAGGGTCATCTTTTACACCGGTGGCGAAGCCTTCATCTCCCCTGTGGTGCCTGCGACAGCCTCAAGTGAATTTTACTAATCCCGGAATCACCAAGAAGGCCAATCATCCATCGCTGGCTCTGAAGCAACCGACGCTCCTATTAATGTACCAGGCATATCATGACTACATATATACTATATATATATATATATATATATATATATATATATATATATATATATATATATATACCGACGGTTCGACCTCACCTACCAGCTCAACTGCCGCATTCGTCGTTCGAGCCAAGCAAGTTGCAGTTGAATTCAAATTACCACATATGACTACATCTACGTCGGCAGAACTTGCAGCCCTCCATGCAGCTGTGGCCTACGTCAAAGAAGAGCCCGCACAGAAATGGGTCATGTTCTGTGACTCTAAGGCACCCCTTCACAGTATCAAGTCAGCCTTACATCACAGAACTTACGAGCAGATGATATCCGACATCATGGAAGTACATCACCATGCTCTGGAAACAGGACACATCACGGTGTTCCAGTGGATTCCTGCTCACTGTGGCATCATCGGCAACGACATTGCTGACAGGGCTGCCCGATCTGCCCACGCAGACACCCAGACACGTACAATACCTTTGGCGAGGACGAACACTGCCAGGGAACTTCGTCTGCTTGCCCGCAAAAAGTCACTAGCTTTATGGAGTTCAAGTGCCTTCAATTGCCGATTGTACAAGTTGGACCTCTTGTTACGTCTACAACTGCCACCTAGCCTTTCCCGCAGCGAAACAACCTTGCTGTGCCGCTTGTGGCTGGGAGTGGCGTTCATGAACGCTTACTCATTCCGTGTGGGAATGGCCGAGAGCCCGATGTGCGACTCCTGTATGTGCGAGGAAACCATCGAGCACCTATTGTGTACCTGTCCTCGCTACGACGTACAACGCCTTTCTCTTAGGACAACTTTAAACCGACTGAACTCGAGACCGTTCTCGACTCAAAGATACTCGGACCGTGGCTACACCCGTCACTGGCACAAAAAGCGATGCGTGCATTAGTACAGTATTTGAAGTGCACCGGATTAAGAGACCGCCTATAGTGTCCCTGTACAACGTCACACGTCTACTCAGTACTCATTCTCTCCCTATTATACTCTTTCTATTCCCCCTTTCCCTCACCCCTAGTGCAGGGTAGCAAACCGGACGCTCTTCTGGTTGACCTCCCTGCCTTTCCTCTCCTTGCTCTCTCTCTCTCTCTCATTAATATTTTTCTTTTTTTTCAAAAAAGTTTACTTTGTACCGCTACCTGTGATTTTAAGAGATCATGTCGTACCAATCTTTTCCCTGCTTTTTTCTGCCGAGGAGGCGAGCGCCATTAGGATGGTGTGTTTCCAAGTAATATACCCGGGCGCGCCGCTGTTCTATGGTAGAAATGCTGGAAAAGGGGTTTGTGTTTGTTTCCTCGTAACACAATTATGTTTTCTCGTACATTTAAATCACAATCCGACGCTATCATATCTGTAGGTTGTGGTTAAGTCGTACTTTACGATTTTTTTGACGGATTTTACTTTTACGAATACAATTTGTTGACTAACAACTCCATCCCGCGGTGGGCCTGCGTGGTCGGGGTGGTTCGGGATGATTTTCTCAGCCGCAGACGCCGCACGCCGACACTGGATTTTCTGCGACACGGGGCCCTTAATGCTGTCGCGTTAAAATGTTACTCCAAGCCATAGACGGACTAGAAGGGTGCAGTCACGTCGTGGAAGGTAATTAGTCACGTCGTGGAAGCTGTAATTTAGGGTCCAGGGTATGAAGGTGCGCACTTGTGAAGTCGGATGAAATTCCGACAGGCTGTTGACTACAGCGATGTATGTAACCAGGCTAGTTAGTGACCTATGATTCAAGTTTACGGTGCGGAAGCAAGGCAAATATGTATGTGTACACCTGATAATAGATGACTTATGATATTAAATGCTTGGGAAAACGCGTACAGATAAATTTTCTGACTCGAACATGCAGAAAATAAATGTTTCGGGGCCCACGATTTGGTTCATTTGCGACAGTCGGGTAGACAACGATGTTATACTAGAGGTTGGAGCGCCTATATAGACACCAGTTTGCTGGTTAGACTGCTGACCCGAGGTGGTAAGAAGTATTATTGAAATAACTATGATTTCACAGTGCTTAACAGAGTGCAAAGTCTATTTGCTATTCTCACCCATACACTCCCTGGCACACTGTAGGATTCGGGGGTGTCGTGGTCTGGGAGTCTGGCGCCACACTGAGGGTCGCTCTATAGCCTACGCCACCGGTGCGTCTCGAAACGGGCCTACGCTACCGCAACGAGAGTTGCTTGTGCCTGATGAGCACGAGGTTGGAGGAACTGCGGGTTTATTTACATAGGAGAGTCAAACTTATTTACAGGGAAAGGTCTCACTTGTACTGGAGTTTCTCGTACTCAACCCTCACCAGTATATACACAGTATATCGTAGCACACAGAAGGTGCATGTCAGAGCTACAACATCGTTCTGGGTTAAGTCACTCCATACACGTGGATGGAGGGGCTCTAGTTCTCGGAAAGCACACACCATACACGGAGAATGTCTCTTAAGTACCCTCCGTCTTCCCTAGATCACTCGCTAGAGAAACGGGCAATGTCCCAATCCGGTTCGTATCGGCGCAGCACACCACCTCCGAGGAGGGGAAGGTTGACACAAAGCACACCCCCAGGGGATCCTGGAAAGGGAGAAGCAAGCATACCCGACCCAGTGTTTCACTGACAGCCGGGGAGAGGTCAATGGCCCAAGCTCGCCAGAAGGTAAAGCTTCTCCAGGTCCTGGCGTCTTTCAAGTTCTGGGACAAATTCAGTCAGCTAGTTCTCACGCCGACCTCTAATTTGCCGTCACTGTCAGCATCTCAGTGTTCACGTGATCAGGTGGAATGTTGTTTGACGACGGTAACACAATGACCGCGGCTTCATCTCTGCGGCAAATACGCGAAACCTAACACACCCCTTGCACAGAACCTACGCAACACACCCACTGTGACAATATTATAAGGTTTGACTGTGTAACTTGCATAGATCATTTCAGCAGGCTCATTATTCCGAATCCGGAGGCCTGGAAGACCAGAAGAAGGAGCCAAGTGAACGTGAGTCCACGCGGCTCTCTAATTCGACGTCCGTGACTTAGAGCACTGCACGGGCCGATTATTTCAGCCCGGGCCCGGCCCGGGCCCGTTTTTACGTTGGGCTGCCCGCCCGAGCCCGATCAAAACTTTTATGGCGAGACCCGGGCCCGGCCCGGAAATAATCTACGTTACCCGCCCGGCCCGGCCCGCCACCCCTTTACCTTAGGCCCGAGCCCGGCCCGAGCCCGCTCGAAACCGGCCCGAACCCGGCCCGAGACCGAAAAATATATGTTTTTCAGAGTTGAGACGCCCGAAAATAACTCGCTGCACGTTACATGCACACCACCAGAAAGCTCGAGCCCGGCCCGGGCCCGCGTCAAAAAACCCGAGCCCGGCCCGGGTCAAAAAGCACACGCCGTGCCCGAACCCGGCCCGAGCACGAGAAAGAACTGCTCTACCCGGCCCGGCCCGGCCCGTGGGCCGGGCCGGGCCCGTGCAGTGCTCTAGTTCGTGTATCCATGAGTCAGAGTGAGCCTGCGTCAGTGCGAACTTCTGAGTCTACGAGACTGAGTGAGCTTGTCTGCGCCCGATTTTGGTGAGTCATGGCTGGGTTTTGGCTTTATATGCGACCGAATGAGGCAGGATTTTGTTGAGTCTTGAGACCGAGTGAGTAATAACTTGAAATTAAGTTTTGCGAATGAGTCTGCAACTTATGCTCGCGACATTTCGAAAGTGCTATGCAGGACCGATAATACTTCACAGCTGCACCAGTATCGAACAAACAAAAAGAAAAGAAAATAGTAAGTTCGGGACTACGGGTGCATATAGTAAAGCGCTTTGACCGAACGCACTCTGGTACAGCGTGTTTGCATACGTGAAACCATTTGTTATCTGTGATGAAAACACGGGCGGGCTGAGCAGCTGACAGAGCGCGACGCTGAGAAGACGTAAGAGCAAACAAGAGAGGGAGTGAAAAAAAAAAAAAGGTACAGCTCTGTGATATTACAACCAATGAGTGGCTCTGCAGGAGGCGTTCGCAGGATTTAGGAGAGAAGACGCTGTTTCCCAGGCAACGCGCCCTTTCGTCAAAAAAAAAAAAAAGGCGATGCGCCCGATATTCGCTTACTGCCCTGACGAGGGCAGCAGGCACATGAATAATTGAGAAAGAAAAAAAAAAGAAAAAAAAAGCAGGAAGTGACAAAATTCTACCAGCGCAGCTTGAGAGAAAAAGAAAACTGGTGGAAGCAGAAGGAGTGAAGGAAGAGCAGTAATATAGAGGCCAGCATTCCGCGAGAGTGGTACAATTCTTTAGAAATTCGGCAACAAAGACGCCTCTTACGGTCCTTTCGGGAGCCTCATCAATTAGGAGAAAATGTACGCTAAAGTAAAAGAGAGGCCAGAGCCCCCTCTTTCTTGCCTAAATTTTCTCCCAAAAAGAGCCTAATGAAGGACGACGAGTGACCCGAAATGTTTTGGCTACTTCCGGCGCGCACGGAGCACTCGGGACCCGCATTAGAGAGAGCGCGCCGTACAAAAGGCTCTGCTTGGATCCCGTTGAGCGGCACGCCCACGATTGCTGCGGGAATGGATATTCGAGGACGGTTAATACACCGGGGCGTTCGGATGGAGCACGGCCGACTGAGCCACTTTATCGCAGATGACGGTCAATGCCTCCCGCAGACATGATGAACGAGGCTCGTCGGGTATTCGCTTATGCCAATGTCGACAGATGCGACAAGGCAGTCGTTAAGTTCCGATAGACTGCCGACGATAAAGAAAGTGGCGCGGTTATATCACTTTTTTTCATCGTAGACAGCTTTCAAAGTCAGTAAGAGCGAAATAGGTAATTATACCTTACTTTCACAGGTGAGAAAATCACTACTAAAGTGAAACCACTCGGTGTTAGCTGCTGTTGTAACTTTAAAGTCGGATGCTATGTCAATTATGTCAATTGTAAATTTTAAACACACTTTTAAACATCACCTGGTGATGATGATCATCTATGGTGTTTAATGGCACAAAGGCTACTATGGCCATAGAGCGCCACAGCAATGGTGATTGGTCCGCCCAGGGTAACGCAATAAGATGGTCCGTGTATTCAAGTGGGAATAAACACTATGGCGTAGAGTGCCACATAAAAAATAAAATAGCGTACTTGAGATTTCGATAAAGCAATTGCTGGAGATGAAATGTGTATGTCTGATGGTTAAAACAGCTACAATGGTGGTGACGACATAGCATAAAAAGTCGCAATTTCGCCCCAAAGGCGAAGCATCAATTGCGATAGCAAATTTACTAGTAGAGTATACGGAGTAAGGATAGTAGTTTAAGGTAGTAAGGATAGTAAGGTAGTAAGGATAGTAACTGGAACACATTCGCTCACTAACGGAATTAACAAGCATGGTGTCAGCGCGCACAAGCAAACATGAGTAGATCACACTCGATGACCACAGACAAGCACTGTCAAAACGCTGGCGTGAGCAAACGCGCCAGGAGCAGCGGCCGAAGGTTCGTGCGGTCTATCGCTTCAACGGAAACTGAGCGGCGAAAGCACAGCGCATACAAAGGTAAGAGCCGTGTGGAGATCGCTTTCAAAATACGGTGCGCGCGACAGCCAGCAGCCGCGCAAAGTGCAAGTGCGCACTTGCTAGAACAGTAGAAGCCGCACTCCCGCGCTGCCTTCCCGCTTTCGTCCTTTCGCGTGGGAGATCGAGCCGCCAGGTATTTGTAGCGATGCCTTTACGATGCTAATGCCTTTTCGCGCTTGGTCACTGGTCAGAGCGACAGTCCGCTCACGTTATCAACGGGATCAGCCAGCCGTGAGCGGTGGATGATAAGACTAGTATAGAATAAGGCATCGCGACAAAATACCGGCCCAGTTCCCCTTGCGCCCGGTCGGAAGATACGCATTTACTGCCGCAGCTAAACGTCGCCTCCCCTCTCTCCCGCCAATCCCCCCACGGCCTTCCGCACGACGGAAGACGTCGCGTTTGCTCTCCGCCGTGCGTTCACTCTCCGTGAAAGTGCGTGTCCCTCGCGCGCTTTCACTCGCACATACAGCATACGGCGGGCGGCGACGATTTTATCGCCGTTGGACTTTATACGGAACCTCACGGCGACGACGACGCTTGGAGTGTCCATATAATTGATATCTCAATAATAAGACATGATTACTAGCGTAACAAGATAGCTAATAAAGAAAGAACACGGGGTCACGCTAGTCTCTGTCATGTTACGCTAGTAATCATGTTTTATTATACAAATCGTTACCAACTTGTCCAACTTACTGCCTTAACTATAACGAAGGAGCTCTCGTTAGCCCATAAATCGGCAAGGGTAGCGGGGCGCAGTGTCATGTGAAATATTTTGATCCACACCGTCCTGACGTTGATTACCGTTTCAAAAAATAAAAGTTTATTTCTCTCTCTCTCTCTCTCTCTACACCAGTGTTGTGCTGCACAGCACAGCCCCAGAAGATCAAGTGTGTGCAGTCCAGCGGGCCGACGACGCTGCCAGACCCCAAGGGCTCGTGGCAGACGCCTAGGGAAGGTGAAGTCCACCCTATTAACTTGCCGAACAAAAATAAAGTTTTTACCTATCTACCAACACCAGTACCTGCCTCGTCAATGACGCAGGACTGGGTTTAGTCAGACGCTGAAACTACCTTTAAAAAGTCCTACAGCCTTCAGAAAGTCACAAATGTGTTTAAAAGGAACCGATGGTTCATGGATGGATGCAATGGTGTGCGTGACTGGTAGTGGGGACTAAAGTGTTGAATCCTTCCTTGCTACATTTCGTGGCATTCAATTATGACATGAAGAACCGTGAGCTGATGATCATACCTACAGCAGATGGGCGGATTAGCCGCCAGGAGGAGGTGCGAGTGTGTACGAAAAGTGTGTCCTATTCACAAGCGGCAGAAAATCATTTACTCGTATCGCCGGCGGGCCAGAGTGTATCCAGAGCTAATTCGTGGTTTTATAGAGTTGAGCTTATTACTCACTAGGAGATCCCATTCCTTCTGCAAGAGCACGCGCAATTTCTTGCGCACTAGTGCTCGAAGGTCTCGGTATTGAACATTGTGTAACGCAAAGGGGCTGTTGATATCAACTTATCCACCTATATCATCGGCTTCCTCATTCCTAACTATACCACACTGCCCTGAGACCCAACAAATGGTTAGTCAAGTTTCTTATTGTATGCTGTAGATATTTCTTTTACGACGGAGTTTAGCACAGGATTATGATGTGTTTTACATACGCGTAGCACACCCACAACGCTCATGGAGTCACTGAACACAACTGATTTGGGTATGCGCTTTCCTTGCACGTATGTGTTTAGCAGCCATACTATGTCGTATGCCTCAGCTTTGAATATACTTGAGTGACCATTTATCTTTTGGGCATCAGAGATCTCGGGTCCTACTTCAGCAGCAAGAACCCCGTCTTTAGTTTTCGGTGCATTCGTGAAAAATTTTGTGGCGTTGTATTTGTGTTTTAGGGACATAAAATTCTGAGCGATTGCTGCTGCTGCTGGTGCAAAGTTAAGAGTTTACTTGAGTAAATCAACTGTCGCACTGGATGAGAGAAATCTTCCAAGGCAGTGCGAGCCGTATCACGTCCCCTGAGTATGTTTCAGACAGAGGTATACATAGTGTTATGATTGAGATGGATGAGACGAACCGCAAGCAGCTGGCGGAATCCATGATACAAGCATGTAAGATGATAGTGAGCGCCCTAGGCAAGTCATCTGCTGGATTCCTCAGAAAGAACCGCGCACCTTTTCCGGCAAAGCTGACGAGGGTGTCGACGACTGGCTCAAGTATTATCAAAGTGTAAGCGGTCACAATGGGTGGAACTCTTCGGCGCGACTTGCTAACGTCGTTTTCTTTCTTACCGGAACCGCACTTCTCTGGTTCGATAACAACGAGAGCACGATGACTACATGGGAAAAGTTCGTTGAGGAAATCAAGTGCTGCTTCGGGGACTCACTTTAAAAAAGAAGGAAGGATGAACATACGCTTTCGCGAAGAGCACAGTTGCCCGGGGAAACCTGCACAACTTACCTTGAAGAAGTATTGAAACTCTGCAGATTTGTCAACACGGGCATGTCGGATGAAGATAAGGTTGGAAACCTCAAGAAGGGCATCGCTGAAGATGTCTACAATTTTCTTATCTCAAAGGAAGACCTGCGTACTCCTTCTGACTTAAGACGTCACTGTCGTGTTTTTGAGGCGCTGAAGACGCGACGAGTATTGCCAAAATTTGGTAGACTTGACAACGTCACCACGGTCGCAAGTGTGGACATCTCCACCTCCCACGACATCGCTTTGTTGGTACGTGAACTCGTTAAGGAAGAGCTGGCGCACTTTCAAGCACAAAGTGGACGAAGAGACGGAGGACGGGAGTACCAGCAATGCACACTAGACGCACGCTCTCCTAAACAGCCGGTACTTTGCCAACTGCAAACTAACAGCGAAAATCGGCCCTTGCTTGATGAACGTGTCCGCGTCGACACGACGGAGTTCCGGTATCCTTCGCGTAACTTCGAACGCCGTCAGGCCGCACCACCACAACGCCTTTCACCCCAATACAACCAGTCTCAGACCCCATTTTATGACAATCATGTGTACCGCGAGCCACCTATTTGCTTTAGCTGCGGAATCCGTGGACATATCGCCAGGTATTGTCGCAGACGGCAGCAGCACGTTTCGGCCAATCCCGAGTATCAATCTGGAGGGCACTACAGTACGCCGTGGCAAACCGCTGCATCTCTTCGACGACATCCGCGTGAACATGTATCCCAGCGTGAGTCCACCTCCGACCGGCTTTCACCTCTCGCCATCGCCTCACCGCCGTTCACTTTCATCACCACTCCAGCTGGGAAACTAGCTGGTGCGACCAATGGAGGTGAGGTCGCGGGACGGTCACGTAGTCCTCCACCTGTCGCCATGCTCAAAAACAAAGTGTGTGTCTGTGTTGATGGTTTAAGTACAGATACCTTAGCGGATACCGATGCTACAGTTTCAGTGATGAGTGTTTTGTTTAAAAGTCGTCTTGGACACAAGATTATGTTCGCGTGGGACCGAAAGACTACTTTTCGTGGAGTTATGGGTGAAATCCTGCGGCCCGTTGGTGTTTGCTCTGCTCTAGTGAGTGTTGGTGGACAAGATTTTGTAACTGAAATTATTGTTTTGGAACACACCACTCACATCATCATCCTTGGGATTGACTTTTTTGGTGAATGTGGTGCATTGTTAGATTGTGGGGCTAGTGAAATTTGTCTTCGAAGTCACGTGGTATCACCAGTACCAGAAGTATCTGAGGTGGACACGCAGGGAGCATTTTCCGTGTCCCTTGATACCCTTTACCGGGCTCAAGCTGCGGAATTGGTTCCAGTGATTACTACGCATGACCCTCCGCATCGCTGTCATGGTTTAATTGAGCCATACTCCCCTACCATGTTGAAGAAAAATATACTGGTTCCTCGATCCATTATAAAATGTGTAGATGGTCGTGCTCACGTGCGGACGGTGACACGTCCATGGAGCAAGTTTTACTGCCGACTGGACTAAAGCTGGCCAGCTTTGACTCCGAGGCGACTGTCTCAGTTGATGTCATTGACGCTTCTACCGACGGGAGCGCAGCAAATCGCGACTACAGCTTGGAATTGTCCCAGATGACGAACAAGTCGCTATCCTCTTCTGAGCGGACAGAATTGCAAAAGGTGCTCGTCCGCTATTGGCCAGTATCCGATTTCGCACAGGACGAGCGTCCAATTTCGCTTCCTGACTCACGAACGCAACACCGCATAAACACGGGCCAAGCGACGCCTATTCGCCAGAAGCCGTACCGCGTCTCTCCTACAGAACGAAAAGTAATCGACGAGCAAGTCCAAGAAATGCTACGGAAAGGTGTTGTCCAGGAGTCTTGCAGTCCCTGGGCAGCGCCAGTGATACTAGTTAAGAAAAAGGACAATTCTTGGAGGTTCTGCTTTGATTATCGAAGACTTAACGCCGCCACGAAGAAGGACGTATACCCTCTGCCACGCATTGACGATGCTATCGATTGCCTTCATGCAGCCCCCTACTTCTCCTCCGTTGACTTACGATCGGGATACTGGCAAATACCGATGCACCCGACTGATAAGGAGAAAACTGCCTATGTGACCCCAGACGGACTCTTCCGAGTTTAATGTCATGCCCTTCGGGTTATGCAACGCGCCAGCAACTTTCGAAAGGTTTATGGACACAGTGCTACGCGGATTAAAATGGGAGATCTGCATGTGCTATCTCGATGATGTAATTATTTTTGGAAAAACACTCGAGGAGCACAATCATCGACGTGGCGTCGTACTGGACCGTATACAAAATGCAGGACTGGTTTTAAACTCAAAGAAGTGTGACTTCGGTGAACACCAGACTCTCGTTCTCGGTTTTCTCGTCAACAAAGATGGTAGACGACCTGACCCTGAAAAGATTGCTGCAGTACGGTATTTCAGCCAACCGAAGACAGCGAAAGACCTCCGAAGTTTTCTTATCCTGTGTTCGTATTTCCGCCGGTTTATTCAGAACTTCGCCCAACATGCTCACCCACTCACGTGCCTCCTTCACAAAGACATTCCGTACGTATGGACTACAGAGTGCGAGGACGCGTTCCGTCAGCTGAAGTACTTACTAACGTCTGGGCCAGTGTTGCGCCATTTCGATCCCGAGGCCATGACTGAGCTACACACTGACGCTAGCGGTGTGGGCGTTGGCGCCGTCCTCGTTCAACTTCACCATGGGCGCCAGCACTTGATCGCGTACGCAAGTCGGACACTGACGAGAGCGATACACTGTCACCGAATTCGAATGCCTGGCAGTAGTCTTCGCCATACAGAAGTTACGGCCATGTCTGTACGGTCGCCATTTCCAGATAGTGACGGATCATCATTCCCTTTGCTGGACTGCGGGATCCTTCTGGATGGCTGGCACGCTGGGCGTAAGTTCAGGAATACAACTTTTCTGTCGCCTACCAGAGCGGCCGGTGTCATAGCGATGCCGACTGCTTGTCTCGTCTCCCGTCGCCGCACTCCAACGCTAACGACGACTATCTTGCCAGCATTACCGAGTTTCCTGACATCAGTGTGAACAACGACGCGCTCCTACACTAATACGAGGCTGCCCGCACGTCAGGTCAGACCACGCCATTCACGCTGCTGTGACGGCCTGCTTTACAAAAAGAATTACTCGGCTCCTAGTCGTTCCCGAACGCCTGCGTACTGCGATTCTTCGCGCTATGCATGACGATATCACATCGGGTCACCTGGGCTTTTGCCCGCACGCGTCATCGATTACGCCAGCGCTCTTATTGGCCGAAGTTATGGAAGAGCACAAGACAATACCTTGCCAGTTGCCCAGGTTGCCAATGTCATAAGAAGCCGGCGACGCCTCCTGCGGGCTTTTTGAAACCACTGAAACATCCTGCTTTACCATTTTAAAAAGTTGGTATAGACTTTCTGGGCCCCTTTCCCAAGAGCTCTACTGGCCGTCGCTGGATTATTGTGTGCGTCGACTACTTGACGCGCTATACTGAGACTGCGGCGTTTACCTCTGCTACTGCCGCCGATGTGTCGCGCTTTCTCCTTCATTCTGTCATCCTGCGCCATGCTGCTCCACGTGTTGTGATAAGTGACCGCGGATGGCAATTCACCGCCGACGTTGTTGAAGATCTACTGCGCCTTTGCGGTTCTACTTATCGCCATTCAACGCCATACCACCCACAAACAAATGGCCTCACCGAACGCACGAATCTTACTCTTACCAACATGTTGTCACTGTACGTCCCGGCTGATCGCAAGAATTGGGATGGCGTGCTGCCCTTCATCCCGTACGCATACAATACAGCCAAGCACGAAGTAACCGGGTATGCGCCTTTCTATCTGTTGTATGCTCACAGTCCCCAAAGTTTCCTGTTTCTTGGACACAATTTTGCCATTCACACTGAGCGAAGACACATGTATTGCACAAACATTGTGTCGTGCCGAAGAAGCGCGTCGGCTTGCTCGCCTACGAACACTGTCTTCGCAAGTTTCATCCAAGGCACGCTATGACGCCTGGCATATACCTGTCACTTTCGCTCCAGGCGATCACGTTTTACTGTGGACACCTCCACGGAAGAAAGGCTTGTATCGCAAGTTTATTTCAACGTATAGCGGTCCATTCGTGATACTAAACCAATTAAGTGACGTCAACTACGTCATAGCAAAACTGACCTCCAGTAATCGCCGGTCGTGGAAGACAAGTGGTTCACGTGGCCCGCCTGAAGCCCTACAATCATAGGGTTCTCGAACCAAGCGTTACCAACCATGTGGTTCCCTAACTCGCTCGTCGAGCTTCGTCTGCGCCGGAGGAAGATGTTACGCTGCGTGGTGGAGTCGAAGGAGAGGAGATTGAAGAACTGCGCGTGTGTGTTAGAAGATGCCTGGCTGCCTGCGATCTCATCATCGATCTCGGTTGTCGGGGACCAGCATTGTCACTCTTAACGAGAAGGGCACTGGTCGTGATGGGCGCTTGGCGAGCAGGCCGTCGCAGACTTGTTTTCAAGAATAGAGCAGGGTTGCTCAGGGGCTGATGAAACTTTGAGGGCGTACATCAGGCTGCAATACTCTCTCAGATACGTTAAGGACCACTGGTTATATTCTACACAAACGATTTCCGCTGGACTAGTACGTAAAGCGCCAGTGGCAAACCTGAGGCCCTCGTGAAGTACAGTGTCCAACTTTTCAAGGGCTGTTTTTGTTGCATACTGGTAGACTATGCAGCCTAGTCTATTCGTGACTGAATTATCCTATTTTATAAAGAGATGAGGCCATTTTTGTCTGTGTCCCACGGCTGGTGAGAGAGGATTTCCACAAGGTTCACCGCATCAATGCATTTATTTTTGGCTTGCACATTGTGTGGTATAAACGACAGCTTTTGGTCAAAAATGACGCCAAGAAACCTGTGTTGTTTCTCGATATTCGGCTGTGCTCATTTATACTAATACTGAGATCTGCAAGCATGCCTCTAAGTTTTGAAAACAGCACACATGTGGACCTTTTCGCATTAAATTTAAAGACACTTTCGTGTGGCCATTTCGACAACCGGTTCATACCGAGCTGGATCTGGCGTTCTGAGATCGCTAAATTACACGTTTTGAAACTGATCTGCAGGTCATCAACATACACTAAGTAGGATAGCATTCAACGTAGTACATTTCGGAGTGAGTTCATTTTTACTATGAGCAGTGTGCAGCTCAGCCCCCTGCCTAGCAGAATGCAGTTTTCTTGAGAAAAATTACGCGACAGATCATTGCCAATTAGGACGCGAAAAATTCTGTCAGAAAGGTAGCTTTTCAGGACATTGTACATATTCCCACAGATTCCATAAGCGAACAGATCTTGCAGCGTGCCATACCCCCAGGTTGTATCGTACGCTTTTACGAGGTAAAAAAAAAAAATACGGACAAACAGTGTTGTATATGTGCGAAAGCGCCTCTGATGTACGACTCTGGCAGGAGAAGGTTGTCCCTTGTTCACGTCCCTGTCCGAAAGCCTCATTGATATCGGTCGAGGATGCCATTATACTCAAGAAATGACATGAGGCGGCGGTTGATCATTTTTCAGGAAGTTTACATACGCAGCTTGTTAGTGCTATTGGTCTGTAATTTGTTTTCATTGATGGGTCCTTACCTTGCTTGAGTATTGGAATGACAATGGCTTTCTTCCAAGAAGGAAGAAACTCAGTTGAGAATATTTTTCAACTGAAGCTTGTTATAACACACAGATTTAGGTGGCGTCCATGTACGCACAAAATTATCATCATCAGCATTGGCTCGAGCATCGTCGTCGTGTTCAGCGGCTGGCTCGTTGGCGCACCTCGGTTTGCGCTCGTGCCACTGCTCCCGCATTCGTTGTCGTCGTCTGCTTCCACAGCTGGTTGCATTGCCGCTAATCATTTCAGCGTAGAATTTCACTTCTCTTCTGTCGTCGTAATGGGGAGGCCGCGTTTACGGGGGTGTGAGCCATTCATTATCTTATGTAACGGACAGATTTAATTTTGAAGCAATTTTATGGAAATGCATCCAGAATGAACGCGCTCGGGAAAGGGCTCGTGGTCGACGTGCCGATTCTAGAGTGAGGGCTTCCAAAGCCCAGGCGAAACGTCAGCGAAGAGCCGCGGACCACGAGTTTATGGTGCGCGAGGTTGACCCCAAACGTCAGCGAAGAGCTATCGACCCCGAATTGCGGGAGCGCGATGTTGAGGCCAAACGTCAGCGTTGTCTTGCCCTCCAGGCATAGGCGCCGACTACGGGAGGGGGGCTGCGGAGTTTTCCCAGGGGGGGGGGGGGGGGGGGGCTCTGCTACACACACCCCCCTCGGCGAGGCCGCAGTCCCCCCCACCCCCCTGCTCCTAAAATGTCATTACCAGAGTCCTGTTACCCCAATCGTTTATGGTTTCTTGTGAGTTGCCTCTACCTTTTCTCTTAAAATGTTGTGTTTTCCCTTAAAGGCGCCTATGCCTGGCTAGCAGCTCACTGCATTATTTCTGACGCGGACGTGCACTGCTTTTATTCATACTTTCGCTTTATTTCTGAAAATTCGGACAATATGAAAACAAGCGCATTAGAAACACAAACGGCGGCTACCTCATCCCTATTTTTTCACTTCAACATGTTATTTTAATTTTCAGTGCGAACACCATGCACAGAAACATTATATTTCAATGTGTACACAGGACAAATTTTATGATATTTTTAAAGAGAGAGAGAGGTAGCCAACTTATTTCTAATGATATGGATAGCCTATATGTAGAGAATGAATATGCTGCTGTATGTTTAACTGACTACAAATTGCTTTGCGCACTTTTTTGACACTGAAAAAGAGCTGCAGACTTCAGTGAACCCTTCGGCAGAGTCTTTTATCAACGGTGTGTGAAATGCACGTGAATGATACTCGTATGTGTCTCAGTATTGCTTCTCTTTCCAGTAGGTAATGCTAGCGACTCATGAAAAAAGAAACTTATAATAATTCACAACATTTATTGGGGATGAAAACATCGCAACGTGCTTGCAGAGGTCATAAATATATATAATTAACTTAATAACCGAGGTGAGGCCAAGCCGGATTCACTAGAAATCAGTATCAATAGCAGTCATGGGCAGCAGAGCAAAACTTTTACTAGGACTCAGAATAAAAAAAAAAAAAAAAAAAGGAGGCTGTCGTTTTGCCGGAAAGGCGGAGCAGTATTAGTGATAGCGAAGCATACGACAATTACACGAAAAAGATTCTTCCCGTATAAATCCGTGTAAGAGCCGCACACCCAACTTGGAAAGCAAATATATATATATTTTTTAATCCAACCGAGAAGCAATCGCGTTCAGCGCGATTCCGATCGCGCTCCACTGCGAATTTTCCCGCGCAGTGAACTTTCACGCGTCGCAACTATATAAAAAAAAGTCGGTTATTACTTCAGAAGACAGGAGAGGCGTCCCGCCCTGATCACTGAAGCGCAGCAGCCGATTTCCACCGCGACTAAATAAATAGTCCCGCTGACGCGACTCGGCCCAGCTCGAAGCGCGGGCTGCCATGTCCTCCGTCGGCCGGGTCACGGCCGCCCGGCTCATGACGTCAGTCTAAAGCGCACGCCTATTGGTGGATGCTCGTGTGCATCCACCTTTGAGGGGCAAATGCCGCTGCCTTCTAAAGTTGTACTCGACTATAGATGGCAAGAGGAGGCGATCGCGGATGTTTACGGCGGATTTCATACTCGTAGTTGGTAAAATTGGATAAAATGGCCCGGTCCCATGTAAGGCTAGTCAAAATTGCGGCAAAGAAGTGCGGCCCTCACACGAGTATGTACGTTGGTTATATCGCCTAGATGAATTGCAGTAACATTTACTTACTAATTAAAATAACAAACATCATGCAATGCACAGGCCATGTAAACCTGTAATATCTCGCTGTAGGACCACGATCAGTCGCTATCACAACGCTGGCATTGTGAAGAACGCCGGCAGTGGGGTTGAATGGTTCGTACAGCCATACCATTCACCGCGATCACGAAAATTAGATTCATCATCATCATCTGCATATTTTTATGTCCACTACAGGACGGCCTCTGTCAGCGATCTCCAATTTAGCCTGTCTCCTAACTTAGGCTATGTGATCTGCAACACTTGGGGCGCGGAAAAACAGGCTAAGAAGGAAAACAGCGCATGCATGAAGTTAGCAGCCATCCCTGCTTGTCCTTGATCATTGCACCCCCAAATGATTACCAACAATTGGAAACGGCACGCGGGCCGCGTAAGCGTCAACCGCGCACAGTCATTCGCAGCTGTGGCAGGGCTAGATGAGAAGACGCGTGCTCTCCTCCCCATGCGCGCATTTGATCCCGTGACCTCCAACTAACCCGAATATTGAGCCCGTGGGAAGATAATGTCCATCAAGCCGCCATCCTTTTCCTGTTAGTGTTACGGGCTTTTTCTCGCACCCACAGTGTATGGGTCACTCCCTCATATGACTTTTGGACTTTATACGGAATATCACGGTGACGACGACAGCGACAATTTGCCTGGAGTGTCGATACAATTGCTGTCGCAATAAAAGGAGAAATAGAAAACAGGCGTCGAGCCCGCTTCTTCCGCGGCTGCGGACGTTGCAATGTGCACCGGCTACAAACAGAGCATGATCACCAATGAAAAAACCAACAGTGGCCACCTCGCTTATCGGTACTTCGCCAGAACCCGTCTGACGCTGAAAAAAAATCACAGCATATCCACGGGGTGAATGATGATGAGTGGGCGAAGCTCCGGAGGGAATCATCGGATCTCCCGCTTAAGGGGACGCTAGCACAAACGCGTTAGAGACGTGCAGTACTCTCTAGTAAGGGGGAGCGGCCACAGCGTCTTGCGCAGCCATTTACACATGCCGGAACGTGCACCGCGTTTGCCGACGCCATCACATGACTGCTGAGAGAGTATACCCCCCCGTATTCATAAACGCTCCTCGACTTGAACTTGACTTGCCACCGCCTTGGGCAGCGCGTTCGAAACGCGTTGAAGGTAAGGCGGAGAGGCCACAGCGTCTTACACCAGCTTCTTACACGGGCCGTAACGCGCTTGCACAAACGCGTTAGAAAACGCGCTAGAAACGCGGCCTTTCGTTAATGTTGGGTATTTATTGCCATCGTGGTGCTTGTGTCTATGTGTGCTTCGTGGCGTAGTGGGCTAGCGTATTTTCCATCGTATAAGCACCAGCGGAAACATAACACTAGGCGCGCGTGGAGACAGCGCACACGATGGGACCGACCATCTCGGGTGGCCCAAGCTTGAACTCGGCGCAGATTATCTCCAAAATAAAGCGCGTGGCCCAAGTATGTATATGACAGAGGCAGGAAAAGTAGGAGTTGGCGACCCCTGTGTTCTAGCTGCTAGGAGAAAGAAGACTGCACGCCGCTGTCTAGAAGGTTCCTCAGCTCACGTGTTACCATCAGCGAGTGACATGTACCGCCAGAGGCTCTATGAAGCATTTGACACAACGCTGTCTTCGTTAAACAACAGGTATCCACCTTATATGTGGCGGCATAAGTCCCACATTGAGCAGGTTTTCATAGGAAAGGAAGACAAAGCATTAACATAGTTCTATGGTGACGACCTTGAACCATCAGAGGTGGTGGTCATAGCGCTAGAAGACACGGACAAGAACGAGAGAACAGAACGAGCGCTAACTTTCAACTGACTGTTTATTTCGAGAAACAACCGTATTTGTAGGCCCGCATACAGAAAAGGCCCAATCATCGCACGTGAAAACCAGCCGCATCCAGGAACGCAAATTCATTTGTAGTCAGCGCAACTGAAGGGGAGCTGATGCAGCTATCACCGGCCCTCGCTATCAGAGTGGCTTCAACAACCTCTCGCGTAACTTTATCTACATTTCTATACAAAACAGAACACTTCTTGAATAAGGGTTTGCACCCACAATCACTGCAATGCACAGAAACATCTCGGTATCGGTTCAATTTTTGTTTGTGTTCTCTTAACCTATCATTCAGGCACCTCCCAGACTGCCGAATGTAAACTTTCCCGCACGATAACGGAAGGCGATACACAACATTCTTTACGCACGACACAAAAGGGGTCTGATGATTCTTTTTACAACCTCCGCGTTTCTTGGCAAACGGATCAGTGGCACTGCATAAGCTAAGCAATTTCTGCGGAGCGGAAAATATACATCTACTTCAACCTTTCGTCCATCTTCTTTAGAGCGTGGTGATACGTATGCAAATATGGCACAACCTTTTTTCATGTTGTCACTACTGCTCACGTGCGTGCCATTCCGTTTCTTTAGCTTCCTTATCGCACTTTCTGCTACTGATATAAGTACATGGTTAGGGTATCCTACGTCCAATAGACGTTCTTTTGTATGTCAAGCATTTTCTTTAACCACATGTAGCGTGCCCGTCCGCCCCAACAGCTGGAGCACAGGTCGCCTCTCCCCCACTCCTCCTCTCGAACAGAAAAATTCTTACGTCTAAAAACTGGATGGAATTATTGACTGGTAGTTCATGTGTTATCTCCAGATTGTTAAGACATCGAGAAAAAGTGTTAACTATATATATACATCATTTACAGATTGAGTGGAATCAAGCAGGACTAGGTAATCATCCACATATCTAAAAACTTTGGTGATATTCACCGCTGACATACAAGTTTCTATAACTTTGTCATAATCAGCCAGGAATATATCACTGAGTATGGGTGCCAGACACGACCCATTGCAAACCCCTCTGTTTTGAATGTAGATGTGTCCATCGCATTGAACGTAGGTTGACTTCAAATAAAACGTAAGACGTTCTAAGAACCGACTAGCTGATATGCCTGTCTTAGTCTGAAACCCAATTACTCCAAAATGATCAATGCATTCTTCAACACATGCCAAAAGGGGGCTTTGGGGCATGGAGTAATACAAGTCCTTCACGTCAACAGAACAGGATGAAATGCCCTTGTCACATCTTCACGCTTGCAGCACATGTGCAGCAAGGTCCTTTTCTTGCCTTCGGCGACTGAAAATGTACTAGCGGTCGACGACTGGACAAGCCCGTTTGGACCATCTGGCATTTTTTTTCACGCTCACAAAGAACTCTCCCGCAAAATCAATTTGAATAAGATTGCCGGCCGACGACTTCATTTCCAGATTCGTCGCGGTGACTCAGTTGGCTAAGGCGTTGCGCTGCTGAGCACGAGGTCGCGGGATCGTATCCCGGCCGCGGCGGCCGCATTTTGATGGAGGCGAAATGCAAAAACGCCCGTGTGTTTCCGTTGTAGTGCACGTTAAAGAACCCCAGGTGGTCAAAATTAATCCGGAGCCCTCCACTACAGCGTGCCTCATAATCAGAACTGGTTTTGGCACGTAAAACCCCAGAAAGAAGACTGCATTTCCAGATCAAGTGCCCGAAGGAACACTTTTTCAATGATGGTGCAATCATCGCATTAGACGACGAGCTGATGTCTTTAATAGGAGAGAGAAAGGCATCAACTTACAAGTCAAAGCAAACCACTTGGCTAAGAAAACAAAGAAAAAAGTTATACAAAGGAACGTAAATGGAGTACATGACAGCGCAAGCAGAGTGAGGCCATTTGCACGCGTGGTTGCTGTATTTGCAAAACTCCCTAGTCTGTGCTGTGCATTTTCATTATTAATTTTTGAGTCGTCATATGCTGCATTTGCCGCTCAATAAGACAATCCACGCTGTTCTTATATTTGCTATCGAGTCCTTTCACGCTTTTGATATATCGCTGTCTTATTTATTTATTTATTTATTTATTTATTTATTTATTTATTTATTTATTTATTTATTTATTTATTTATTTATTTATTTATTAATATGTTTATTTATTTGAACACCCAGTAATTTTTACTCTATAATCCTTTATTCTGCCTCTGGGAAATAAACCAAACAAGTGGCATAAGGCATGCTGTGACAAGCAATGCATTATAGAATCCTGCATTATAGAATCACATTATACTTTTTCTAATAATTCTAGTCAGAAGTTGTGTTCAGAAATTGCTATATATAGTTTAATTTTTATATATGTTATGTCCTATCTTCTCATTAACTGACCTTTCGCCAGGAAAAAATTTCTTGATTGTATCTTTTGTATTAAAACTTTTACAAGGCGTAACATGGTTTTTCCATAGATGTGTACTTGTGCGACTTAATACACGCAAAACACATATATCTCCCTAACGTGTTTAACTGAATCCGCTTGTCGCATAACTCAACCTAGAGACACCAGTCTCTTGGCGGTGCGAGGGAACTCAAACAAACAAACAAAGTCTTTTTTTTTTCTGTAGCTTTACAGAAATGGTGACAGGAGCAAAAGGCATCAAGGCCTGACAGAGGCTCCTGCTCCGTTCAAAAAGTTTGACAACAGCGACAGCTTTCATGTAACACAAAAGTAAATACAACAACGTCGTTTTAAGATATTCTAACAAAGAAGACAGCATTGTCAACTAACAGATTACGGGATAAATAAACACTAGAATTGAAATTAATCACTACTTCGTGACATGTGAGAAATTGGTATTATGTAACATACACTCGATATAAACATAAAGATACATCACAAATTGTCAACATGATAACGAGGGTGGAATCAATACTAAGTAAGATTGTACGGTGTTAGATATTTAAACAGCATGAAGATCATATATAAAATATATCAGGCTGTAAAACTGAATTGTCTCCTACTCTGAGGTCTTGCAAACACTGATATAAGCTCGTCGCTTCAGTGAACAATCTTTCGAGGTCACACGAAGTTTCCAGTGTAACTGTTATTAGAAATAGTATATATATATATATATATATATATTGCTTGCCTGACTAGCTTTACGACCCCACCCATGTATGCACACACACACACACACACACACACACATATATATATATATATATATATATATATATATATATATATATATATATATATATATGCATACATGGGTGGGGTTCGTAAAGCTAGTCAGGCACCAGCCCAACCCCCCCTCCCTCCCGGGTAAATGAAAACTTTCCGCGTATGCCTCCAGGAACCTGACAACGGTGGTGCACGCCTCGTCAACGCTAGCGCCAACTTCCCCGGTGCGACGCGATTTTCTCAACCGGGACTTCGGGGCCAGCTGCAGTGCGTGTGGTCGGTTGTCGTTCGAGCGCAACGTGGTACTCGTCAGTGCGATTCGTTCGGAGGAACACCAAAGAAACACACGACAAGCTTCGCTTACCCCCAAATCCTCCACAGGGGAGGGGCTACTGATTTTATTCAACAGACGAAGCATGCATTGAAGTGTTTCTTCCTAGAGATTCTTAATGATATCATAGGTTATTTGGTCTGATCTTGGAGCAGGGTTTTTACAAGCATTAAGTGCAAATTTCGATTCGCACATTGTGAAGGACTGATTGTAACCCTCTACTTATGATCTCACTGGGCGAATTGGTTTTGATTCAGCTGCACGTTAGAGGTCAAGAAACGTTTTTGTGTAGTGTTCCGAACTAGATATCCACTCAAAATGCGCACTAAGTGCTCTTGTATCGTATTTCCCGCAACGTTTGCGAGTGCTACCGGGCTGGAGGCTTGCTTTTTCAACCTGCGCACCCTGTCGTAAACCCTCTTGGTGTCTGTATACGAGTTTGTGAATGAAATGTACCTGGACCAACCATTCCTTCTTGCTGCGCAATGCACACGTCTCTCATTCGCTTTGCGTCGTTTAAAAGCTCTTAGGTGTTCGTTAGTTGGGTAGTTTGAGAGTAAACTTCGCGTCTTATATTCTGCTCCTCTTTTGCTAGTTTGCATTTGTCATCCCGTCGGGTTGATTCGAGTGCCCGAGGATTGAGGGATGGATTGGCATGCAGTGTTTAGCTATATTCCCTGTGAGATGTGTACTCCTTGCCACTATTCCCAGATGTTGTACTGAGTTCCCAAATGTTGTACACCAACGCTTCCTACATGGGGGAGATATACCGAGTGTTTCAGCGAACACTTCCAAAAATTTTTAAAGGTTGCCTGTGGCAGATAGCACAATTGTAGTTCATGAGCTGGTCTACTAGAAGAGGCGGACATTACTTGCACATAAAATTGAAATGCATAATCGACTAATTAACAAAAATCACTCATTATTTTTAACTAATTACCTTATATGGCAATTTACAGATTGTAGCCATGGAGTTCGCAAGGCGGATCCAATGCGAACGAATTCTCAGGATGACACCAGTTTGGAGATATTAATTCCCGACCTTTGCTGAGAAATGCATTGGCTTTCCAGTTATTTTTATGCTTCAATGCATAAAACGACGTTTTGTTAAGAAAGTAACTGGAACGCCAATGCCTTTCTCCGCAAAGTTCGGGAATTAATATCTTCAAACTGGTGTCATCCTGAGAATTCGTTACAAGAGGCGAACTCCAAGGCTAGAATTTGTAAATTACAATATGAGCCTTAATGTAATTAGTTCAAATCAAATCAAATCAAATCAAAATATTTATTCCAACATTACAAGGCAAATGCAATGTTGAGGATGACAGGTAAAAAGCCTTCTTGAGGCTTGACCGGCCCTGCATCCTATACACTTGGCAGAGCAGTGGTTACAAGGCATAATATGATCAAAAGAAACTCGTAAACAAGGCAATGTAAGGTTTTTAAGTCAGTTTTGAGAGATAAGCGATATCGAAGATTTATTGAAAAAATGTCACAGTTTCGCCCTAAGGGCGAAGCAATGAATGCGATAGCAACACAGCAATGGTCATACGAAGTAAGGTGAGCGGCTTTGGTAGCAATATGAATTGTAGTAAACATGAGCTGATTAAGTAAGCAGGTGTGCTGCGGCGTAAGTAGGCCGACATGAAGAGAGACTCGATGACCACGAGAAGGCGCGTCTGAAACGGTGGTGTTGATGAGAAGCGCTGGCCGTGGGCAGCGCGTGCGAAGGGACACACCTGTAGCGCTGCACTGCCGATCCGGGCAGCATTGCATGTGTAGTGTGCGTTGGAAAATGTGGCCCGACTATTACTGACTGAATGAACAAGCGTGGTGTGAGCGCGCACAAACAAACATGAATAGATCACACTGAATGACTGCAGACAACGACTGTCAAAACGCTGGCAGCAAGCGCATATACGCCGCAGCGGGCGAAGGTACGTGCGGTCTATCGCTTCAACGGAAACTGAGCGGCGAATGCACAGCGCATAAAGGTCAGAGCCGTGTGGAGATAAGAGACGGTGCGAGCGAGCGACGAGCGCGGTTGTTGTTTCTATCCCTCCACCTTTCAACCTATCTCCACAGTGCAGGTTACGGCTTTGGTGCCGGAGCTCGGAGTCCGTGGTGACTCCACACACCAACACCTTGATAACTCAAGATGCCCCTGCGGTGAACATTACCTGGTAATCAAAGAGGACTCCTAAAATCAGCTTTTATCGCAGTTCATTAACACTCAGCTAACTGACGATGTCTTTGGCTTGCCAAAAATCGGCAACGGAGCTCCACCCTGTAAAGCAAGCTCTTCTGCAAACACAGAGAAATCACGGGAAGCGCAAAAGAAGCGTGCACCGCCGAAGTCATTGCAACTCAATGTATTACAACGCGTCATCGTAGGCGTTATCGTCTGCTCCCTTGATTTTAATTGCGCGGCTGGTTTTGTAGCTCAATGTGATAATTTTCCGCAGCTTCACGCAAAGAATAAACCAGAACACATACCTTTCGGCAAGATGTTCCGTGCCTCGAGCCTTAATACTAATAACAATAATAATAATACACTTATAGTGTCTTAGAATTGTGAATTGCTGGGCTAGTTGGTTCATGTTGTAAAGCGAAAAAAAAAACAACTGCAAAAACCAAGACGCAGGACCAGAAGGATGCACACACACACACAGTCGCCGGACTTACAACTGGTTTACTGAAGCATCCACGTATCTTTAAACACCGCTTTTCCTGACACCGTGCAGGCGCCATGCGTGTCCTGGGGCTCTATTCTGGACACGCATGGCGGCTGCACGGCCGCCATTATCCGCCATCTTGGCTGTCTCATTGGCTGTCCAGAGGTCACGTGTTTCGAAATTTGTGCCGGGAAACGGAAGTTTTGCAAAATGCAATTTTGCGTTTTCGTCAGAATGACGAAGCGTGACGTGGAGCTGCAAGTTTTATCGACTAATACTTTTTTGTGGTCCTTGTCACCTATATTGCGACTTTAGCGCTTTAAAAAGAAAGTGGACGGTAGCATGCAGAAGCTCGTGCAATGCATCTGCAATTTCGCGAATATGTGGTGGCGTTCCAAGATAGCCGGCATGTCAGCTTGTTCATTGGCTGAAGGAATATCCCGTGAGGAGCGTCACAGGAAGGGCCGTTTCGTAAACGTCAATTTGACGTTGCGTGACGTTGCGCTGGGCCGCCTTTGCAGAGATTTTCCGACATAATTTGTGGTGCGACGAGCCGCGCGAATTATGGTAATGAGCGGCCATATGCAATGGCAGTGGAGAGGCAAGCGTATCGCCGCATTTTCCCTGTCATTTCGGGCCATAAAAATCTTTTGCTCACAACGCGTGTTCATATAGCATTTGCATCGCTCTCGGGTGGTGCTGGCATTTGTGTTTTGCACCATCATTTTTATTAAAAACACGTTTATTTGAAATAATATTGGTTGAAACTAGCAAACTTTCTGCGACATTTCGCACTTTTCACTATTGCGTTTGTATTGTAATCAATATTAATGACTTTTCGCGTCATCAAAGGCTATGACAACGATGACTTTTTAATTTGCAAAAAGAAATGCACGCAAGACGGCGTCTTGAAGTTTCCTCTCGCGGAGCGAGTAAGCAGCGAAGTGCACAAGAGATGGCAGTGCCGGCGTTTGCGTCGCTCAAGCGGATACCTGTGGCGCGCGCAACGCTATCGATGATATTCGGCGGCTTCTCAGCCAGACGAGTCGGGCTGAGTCACTTGCGGATCACGAGATAGCGATAACGCGGCCTAGAGCGTGCGCTGATCATCACTGGCAGGTCGCGTATGTTGTCTCAAGGTAGAAAGCAAGCGCGTGGGCGCCAATATACGATGACTCATTCCGTTTCCCGAGGACACGCATCCTAGCTAATGAAGCAGACGACAGCCTGCGCGCATGCAGACGACGGAAGCGAGAAACGATTTTGATGGAATAATCGTACGCGTTGAGCTAGCTGTTTTATTTTTACTGGGGAGGAAAACTGTTTTGCTTTATCAGCCACGCTATGTTCAATGCCTACATTATAGTTTCTTAGGCGAAACGTCAAATTTGCGTCACGTTACGAAAGCAAATCGGGGCTATCGGCGCCATTTTGTAAGCGTCGCGCGTACGTCATGCTTCGAAGAAAATGGCGGAATGTCCAGAATAGAGCCTCAGAATAGAGCCCCAGAATAGAGCCTCAGAATAGGGGCTCTGGCCTCACTCGTTGACGCCTTGGTAGACGCCACTTCGTACTTCATTGTTTACAGTGTTTCAAAAGGCTTCGATATCTATACACGTAATTGTTATATTTTTAGAGCTTTTAAATCAGCACAAAAAGTGAAGAAGAAGCACTTTCTTGCATGATATAAATCTGCTTAACTGAGAGTTCAATATACCGCGCCGTGGCTGCGTAGCCAGGCGCGCCGACGCGAGGCAGCCCAAGCGCGCTATATCAGAGAGGAGCTGATTACCGAGATCGCGCCGCGTTTTGACGCGTACGAGCCGTGCCGCACCATCTGCGCATGCGTGGGCGCGCAGACGCGAGCTCGCGCGCGTCCGCAAGCGTACGTGTGGTCTGGGCTTTAAATGCACGAGAAAGCCTGCAGGGAATCCACACGTTTTCTTAAAGGGAATCTTAACCACAATCTCTTCAACCTGAATGCCTTCAATTGATGCGCTATCGCCGTGGTGGCGTAGTGGCTTTGGCAGTGTGCTGCTAGGCCCGAGGACGCGGGATCGAATTCCGGCCGCGGCGGCTTCATTTCTATGGGGGGAAAATACAAAAACAGCCATGTACCGCGCATGGGGTGCACGTTTAAGGTACGTGATGCACGTGACACCTGCGGCAGAAAGGATGTTACACATCCACCGCAATGGTTTGTGAGTGGTGGCGCTGGCTAACATTCCCAGGGTTAGTTCTAGTTGTAAAACATAAATACCCCAGAAAGTGGATGGAAAAACGGCTCCGCGGTAGCTCAAGGGTAAGAGCATCGCACGCGTAATGCGAAAACGTGGGATCGGTCCCCACCTGTGGACAATTGTTTTTCCATCCATTTTCATTTACATTATCATTTCTTTAATTCAATTAGTAAGTACAAGTAATTTTCCCTATGTCCTTGGTGTCATTGTTTGTTGGCTTCTTATGATATGATTAATAATAATCAGGTTCATCGTTTCCCTTGCTTCTCGTCCAGGTGCCCTAAATTATTCTGGAGTCCCCCGCTATGGCGTGCCTAATAATCATATTGTGGTTTTGGCACGTAAAACCACAGAAACTAATTTTCTTTAGTTGATGCGCCACCTCCCAAAGCGTATATATACCGAGGAAAAGGTTTTACAATATGATTCAACATAAATGGGCATATTAAAAGGACAACGTTTATACCTCCTTTTCCTTTTGGACGCAACGATCCTCCTGCGCCCGTAGTAATGTCCCTCCTCTCGCGCCACCTCCCCTAAAGCTAGCTTCAACTTTGATCATATAGTACGTTCTAAAAACAAAGGTGTAATCAAGTTGTAAACACGATCCTATCAGTGGAGTAGCTTTGTGTCACATATACGACCATTTTAGAGCTCATGTACTTTATGTAGTACCAACTCTGCCTCTTCCGGATGGGTTAGTAGAAGTAGAGTAATTCAACTCTACTCCTTGCAAAGGGAGTAACTACAGAGTTGATTTTAGTCTCTTGCAGCTGGTTAGCGCAGGTTCGCCCCTCCTTGTGAAAAAAAGAAGAATAATAGCTGAAAGCCCGTCCCAGAAATTACAAGTGCAGCGATGCCCAACTTTAAAGGTGAGTACAGTTCGCGTTCAGCCCCCGCGAGAAGCACCGTACCTTTCCGGGTGAGGCTGACGGGCGCCGGCAGCGTGCTGACCACGAGCACCGTCGGCTGGGAGCGGCCACGTGAGTTGAACGCGTACACGGCCGCCACGAAGCTGGTGCCGGGAGGCAGGCCGCGCGCCACGAAGACGGGCGCCTCGGCCGAGCTCACGTTGGCGCGCAGCAGCCGCCGAGAGGTGTCGTGCAGCTCGAGCCGGAACAGCTGCTGCAGACCACCGTCGTAGCCCTCCGAACAGGCCAGGGCCACGGAGTCCTCGGTCTGGTTCTGCACCGAGCAGTTCTGCACAGCATCGGGAGGTCCTGCGCAGTAGCAGCATACCTGATACAGCGACCGCACACTTATACATTGGACCTGACCTGGTCACACAAAAGTGGCCAGGACAGGTCCAATGCGTCACGTTAGTATGGCGAGTTCCCGGTACGCAGGACTGTCAACGAATAATTTTGCCGTGCTCTGGACTTGAGCCTGACGGCGGCGACAATAATGAATCGAACGATGCACTTGATCGCCAGGGCACTCTCGCAGCCGGAAGTTTGCTTCATCGCAGATGTTTAAATGCTGATTGGGATAAAATGTATCAATGTCTTGATCACTAAAATTTGGTTTTCTTGTTATCTGTATATACTCGACTTAACATACGAAGGGGACCCAAATGTAACCAGAATTACCGAGGCGGAAGGGAAGTTAGGACTGACGTGCACGACTAGGCGCACGTATGCATACACTACAGTCAGTTGACCTATAGCAGCGTCCTTGTGTGAAGTTTCATCGGCACAGCTTTTCTATTAGGGTCTGAAGGCAAGCTAGCTGGTATGCATCCATGGTGGAAAAACAACGGCGCTAAAAACACGGACAGCATGAAGAACGCAGGACGAACTCTGACTTGTGTGTAAACACAGGACAGCGTTCGTCCTGTGTTCTTCCTTTTGTCCGTGTTATTAGCGCTGTTTATTCCACCATGGTCGCTTTTTTAGCCTCTGCGTCGGTATTGCGATGACTGACGTCAAATGTAACGTGCCCGCATCAAGTTCTGTTTCAGCTTGGGAAGTTTTCTGATGTTAGTCATCTTCATCATTTGGAACTTGCATTGCAAGGTCAAAGAGTTGACCAGCATCTTTACGCAGAAGTGCCCGAGCGTTGTGTGACGCAATTCGAACAAAACGCCCCGTTGTTTGGACTTGGGGCGATTTATTTGTGCACCACGACGACGCTCTTACCCACACAGCACTGAGCGTGCAGCTGACAAAAAAGTCGCAGTTTCGCCCGAAAAAGAAGCATCGATTGCGATTGCGAATTGGTAGACAGCAATACGAAGTAAGGATATCAGTTTTATCGGCCGTATAAACTCGCTAACAGTCCCTTACTAACTAAATTAACAAGCACGGTGTCACGCGCGCACAGGTACACATGAACACATCTCGCTCGATGACCGCGGAAACCCTATAAAAACACTGCAGTAAGGAAGCGACCGAATTGACTTTCGTGCTGCCTCTCGCTTCAATGCAACTAGACGCCGAAAGCACAGCACATACTAAGCACTGGGCGTAGTTTGTCCACATCGCAGATAGCTTTGAAGATGACGTAGAGGCCGGATCTTTAGGCATTAAAAAAGCGCGTTTTAGGCGCCAAAAATAGGCAGACAAAGCAACGTTTCAGGCCTCCAACAATTTTCACATAAATGCAAATAATTTCAAACGAAGACGTGCGCGACCTGTATATACGACAGGAAAACAAGAAATGTTATTGTTTATGATGGCACAAAGGCGCCAACAGTTGAACATAGCCGTGCAATTGTCCCATAAAACTGCTGGACTAATGACGATAATTTGGCGTAATTCAACAAGCACACTGCTCATATTCATGTTCAATGGCCACTGTACTCGAGCGTTGCGCAAAGTGAAACGAGCATGAAAAAGAATACTTAAAAGCTGGGAATACTGATTAAAAAAAGCACTACTTTATGTCTGCCTGACGCAATTTAATTAAGACACAACAAAAACAGACAAATAATAAATGCAAGAGAGACTACAATTTATTAAGAAATTAACATGTTCTTACATCAGGACTGTTAGGTACAACTCTGGCAATTTTCTCATATAGAATGACATTATCGGAATTGTACAGGCAAAATGTCCCTACATTGCCAAATATCCGCCCATGTGAAGTGCACATGTTTGAAGAAATATGTTTGGAGAGCACACAGAACGTAGTCTAAGAATCACTGTGAAGATTGTGGACACAATAGCAAACTACCACCATCTCCAGATTTTTGGATTAAAAATTGTTCCTCTTGTCACTGAGAATGATCTTGTACGCTGAGAAGGAACGCTCGACGGCAGTGAACACCTTAAAAAGTAAATTACAAACAAAACAAAAGCCGCGTGCACATCACATTTTTCTTTTGCTCTTCACTCTTCTTTCCCCTGATGGCTCTCCGCGGTTTCGCTCTCGCCAACCGCGGCGCGTCCCATCACTGCTGCTAGCGGTTGTTTTCCGAGAGTTCGTTGAACTGGATGACTAGGTTGAACACCATAGAGTTCCGAACAGTCAATGTTGCCCGGTAACATGAATTGGTCTCTAACTGCACTCGAAAGCGAAACTTGAGGCTAAATAGTGTTCATATAGGCACCGATATTGGAAATAGACATTTATAGGAATTTATAGGCACTATAAAAACACTATAAAAGCCCTTCTTAACCTCTAATTGATGCTCATATGTCAAAGTAGGGCGATAGGGGCGCAAGGAACAAAAAAGGCATTTGCCTAAAATCCGGTCTCTAAAGTCTCTTAGAGACTGTCTCTTACGTCGAAGATCGCGGCCGCGCTGTAAGCAGCAGCCGCCGCCAAAGTAGAACTACCCCCTCGCCTCTTCCCCGTGCCTCGCGCGTGACAGAAGACGGCGAGCTTCCACCCGGCTTTACCTCGGTCGTCGGCTGACCCTTGCAAGCTTTCACTCGCACAAGCGTACGGCGTTTGTACTTTGTACGGAACATTACGGCGACGACGACGGCAGAAATGCGCTTGGAGTGCCCATATAATTGCTATCGCAATAAAATGAGGTGTCAATGCTACCTTTTTCTCCCTATACTATCTGTATCATAACCCTTGTCATCTACAAAATTAAAACGATGGCCGCCTTAAAGGAAAGCGTTTTTAAAATATGAAGGAGGCAAGGAAAGAAAACACCGGAGGTATTGAGGGGCATCAGTCTGCAGGAGTCGCTGAACCGGTTTGAAAATTCCATGAGTGGTGGGACAAGTATGTTACGCTTCAGGAGCACTACACGGATATTTAGAGTTTAGGAATGTTCAAAAAAATTTTCGACTTTATATATATATATATATATATATATATATATATATATAGAGAGAGAGAGAGAGAGAGAGAGAATCAACTCTCGTTAGTTTCGGGTTCCCCCTCGTATGTTGCCTGGACTGTCTCATTTCACGCAACTGCAGAAGCCCGAGTGTAATCACTGAAATGTTTTATTGTGTGGAGGTGAAAGACAGAGAACCACATGAAATGAGGCATCTTCAGCTCTGTTTTCTACCAACTATACATGTGTAATGTCGAATGTCTACACTGCGCAGGGTATATACGTGAGCAAACAATACAGATATTTTGTTCCAAGTCATTTTCTAAGCGACCGAAGACATAACGTTATTGTTATTTTTATTCGGAAGCTTGCCCTGTGGCATAAAACGCTTTGTGCGTACAATAAGAAGCCAACAAACAACGACACCAAGAACAACATAGGGGAAATTACTTGTACTGACTAGGTGAATTAAACAAAGGGTAAATAAATGAAAATAAAAATATATGGAAAAAGTCACAGGCCTGCGCGGCACACGCAGCACAGTCACAGCGTAAACTGGTTTAGCGGCGCAAGAGTAGCTCCAATTTCGGCACCCCGCACAACAAGGGCTTGTCAGTTTCGCCAACACTTCGCCTCGTTGGCACAACGAGGCGAAGTGTCTTCGTCTCGATTTTGACGAGAACCATCGGAACTGTCCGCCCGGCATAGGTGTCTACGGCGAGCCGTGGCTTGTAATGCTCTCTGCACAGCAGTCTGCTGAGCCCGATGATGCCTGGTTGTAGCCGCGCACGTAGCTCTACGATTCGCTTCTTCAGCAGCGGTTCGTACCTTGAGAGGAGACGCCATAACGTGTACCGAAGATGTACCCAGAATACGTGGCGCACATCTAGCATTGGGATAGCGTTGATTGCGCGCTTCTTCTGAATCGCATCTCGTCGCACGCGGCGGCTGCAGGAACTAGATGGCGACACCATACTGGCGGAGGCTCGGGTCGTCTGCGCCTGCGCGCGTGCCTATAGGGCGCGTATAAAGGGAATTTTTCGTCTTCCTGATAGCAAGCGCTCGCGTGGCTCAGTGGTAAAGTATTCGACTCCCACGCAGCGGGCCTGGCTTCGATCCCGGCGGAAAGCGGGTACTTTTTTTCGCATTTCCAGCGATAGTGGTTACGGGGCCGGGGGCGGCGGCGGCGTCATCGCGACCAGAAACGGCTATTGGAATGAGCCCATAACAGCTTACACTGTAAAACAACTTGCCGCAAGTGGGGAACAATCCACATCATCGCATTACGCGTGCTCTTGCCAATTGAGCTAACGCGGCGCCGTTTTCATGTCCACTTTCTGGGGTATTTATGTTTTACTACTAGAACTAACTATGGGAGTGTTAGCCAGCGCCACAACTCACAAACCTTGGCGGCGGATGCGGAACATCCTTTCAGCCGCAGGCTTCACGAGTGCGTGATCTTTTCGGGTGAAGGCAACTGGTCAATAAACCCACACATGCTACCTGAAGGTATCTATGTTGGCGGATTCGAGACTATCGTTATGTAATGAACGAGAAGAAAGGGAACCGAGGGGCCCAATTTTAACAGCGGAGCTGTTCAAGCCGGGCGTAATGTACGTGTCTGCTGAATCCAAAAAAACTGTCTCCAATCCACGCTGGGGAGGTGGTTAGATAGCGAAGCTGTAAACGACACCCGCAACGATTACCCATTGTGACGTCACTTGAATTAACACACGTGGCTCTACAAAGAGTGAAACCAGAGACAAGTGAAATGTACTTATAACCACACCCTTTATTACTTCACAACTACATTATATTCACGCTGTTCCTCTGGCGTCCTTATTTTCCGTGGTTTACCCATGGTAACCTGGAATGAACTGAATGAGTTGCTAGACAGTGGTGACGTCACTACGTGATTTCTATGCTGTAGGGTACTTTTTCACTCGGAGTGGCTTACGCAACCGTAATCTTTACCGCGAGACACACGTGGGAGAAGGAACGTGCTTCGTATTATTCGCAGACATCATTAGCATACATTATACGGTTCACACTTCACACGAGGCTTTTGTATGACCTCAACCCTTTTCGAAGCAGCTGCAAACCTAATCTTTACCGGAACGCGTCGGAGGGTGTTCCCATTATTCACATGCGCCTTATCATCCATAAAGTGGTTTTGATGCATGTTTCATGGTTTTTCCTGTGAAAACGAGTGCTAAGCTGTATGCTGTGAAACCATAATTCTTTTTCACTCCCTCAGCAATTTGGTCATTATGGACGCCTTTCTTACAGTTTTAGTTTTTATTAGTTATTACAGTTAGAACAAGTGAAGACGTGGGCTCGGTTTGAGCGGTGTATTGAATTTTATGTATAAGTGTCTAATGACCCATTGAGCAAAATGCAGCTCCACTAACGGAAAACCTGGGGAGGTGCGAAGCATGCAGTGATGCACCGCTAATGGGCTCATGCTGCCTTAAGCAATGGCTCAGAACCCCGTAAATGCGGCCTCCCCATTATGACGACAGAAGAGAAGTTCTACGCTGGAATGATGAGCGGCAACGCAGCCAGCTGTGGAAGACGACGACGACGAACGCAGGAGCGCACGGCACGCGCTCGGCGGTTCCCTCGCGTGCTCTGGCGCGCGAGTTCTGACTGCAGTAGTCGTCTGGTTGAGAAATCTAGAACAAAAAATCTCGCCTTCTCAAAACTCAGCATAGGCAAGTGGGCGAAGTACAGCCGTGCATATAAGAAGGAATGGCATAAAGGCCCCTCTTTCAAAGATACATTTTACTTAATTTACGCGCCTATTTGGTTTTAAAAGCGTCTAGTGCTGCGTAGTTTCGGAATGGAGTAAGAAACTCGGCTAGTTTTTTACTCCATTCCGAAATTTTCCAAATTCTATTCTCCACTCGAAGGCAACTACTGCATCAGCAAAGCATAAAGCCATTCAAGATTTAAAATTTTGCTCTTGAGAATGAGCATGTTTTAAGGCAGAGTCAAGGTGGCTATTGCCAGGTGGCAATTAAAACTATAAACTTTAATTCACCTCTTCTGCTATGGATCAGCAGGTCGGTCTGTTTGCTCCCACTCAAAGGCGAATTGCAGTCACAACTGACGCTTCAGAAAATGCTGAGTGGTTTCAAGTTTTCTCCAGAGTCCAGTGTGTATTCAAGTGGCATCATTTCCCAACTCAGCGTCGAGCGGCTTTCGAGTAAAAAATACAAAATTGAGAGAGAAAGAGAGAGCGGGATAAATAACATTTATTTTATGAATCAAGCTTAGGAAAGGGATCTCTATTCCAAAATGCGTTGAGCTCGGGCCGTCTCTTGGGAACTCGATCGTGACCAGCCGAAGCTGATCCTCGAGGTTGGAGCTGGTAATATTTTGCCCGATTCTTTTTTTTAAAATCAAATCAGTTTATTTTCATCTCAAGGATGAGGGCAGGCTCGGGATAAAAGTGACATTAGTCACTTGAGGGGAACCCGAGCCTCCCTGATACATGGAAAGCATTGAGGACAGACGAACAAAAATCCATTCATAGCAAGAAAGGGTTAATATTTTACAACTTGTAATACACATAGATTCATCACGAACTGAAAATATAGATACACAGATTCCTTTACGGTTAAATTACACAGTATAATACATGAAGACAAATTACAATATACGCTGAAAGTTTTATTAGTGATAAATAATATTGCGTTGATTTCATGATAAAAGTGCTTGCCTAATAACACGTGCGCCACATTCTTCAATTTTTATTCTTTTATGAATTGATTTGTTTAATAAAACAGGAACGGTGAAGCGAAGCATTTGTCGGCCGAAGTGTGTTCTGCAGAATGGAATGATCCAGTGTTGTTGGTGATGAGTAGGGTATGGGATAATGTATGGTTCTAGTTGAAAAATATTCAAAAAAGCGCGATTGCTATTGAGCAGGGATTTTTTATAACTTATTGCTAAGTAATACTCGTAAAGCTGATGAATTGGAATAATGTTAAACCGTTTAAATAATTCCCCCATGTGTGCATAATAGTGAACATTAGCAATGTGCCTAATCGCTTTTTCTGTAGTTTGTATAGTCTATTAATGTTCGTTGCTGTTGTACTTCCCCATACCAAAAAACAATAACTGACATGCGATAAAAACAAGCTGTTATAAAGTGTTATCTTAACGGAAACTGGAAGCAAGGAACGCAGTCGTGCGAGTATACCTACACATTTGGAAATATTAGTTATTAACTTACTAATTTGTGGTTCCCATGACATTCTACAATTAAAAAAACACTCCTAAAGTTTTAACCGTCTCTACAATTTCAATCGTCGCACTAGCTAAGCGTAAGGCATCACCTGGAGAAGTAATGTGCATCCGCGAGTGAAAAATTACAGCTTTTATTTTTGATGCATTAATCACTAATGAATTTTGCTCACTCCATGCATTTAGGCTCTCTAATGTAGTGTTGATAAGTGTAGTCAATGCACCCATATCGTTACCAGTGAAGAAAATGCTAGTGTCATCGGCATAGATTATATATTTAGGTTTATCACTAATTTTTACAATATCGTTGATGTACAGGTTAAAAAGCAGCGGCCCTAAAATGCTACCCTGTGGTACCCCCGTGGTTATCGGCTGAAGAGAAGAGAAGTAATTGTTAATTTTTACACATTGCGATCGGCACTTGAGGTATGATTTCAAGAGTGAAAGTGGGATGCCACGAATACCATACATTTCTAGTTTTTCAATTAAAGTGTAATGACAGAGACGATCAAAGGCCTTGGAAAAATCTACAAAAATTCCAATGCAGAGTTTCTTATCTTCAAAAGATTTTAGAATTATTTCTTTTTGGGCTAGTAAAGCAGTCTCAGTCGACCTGCCTTTCGTGAAACCATACTGTGATTTTGTTATTATGTGAAATTTGGTGCAAAAATTTATGACTCTTTTAAAAATAATTTTTTTCAAAGCCTTTTGAAAATATCGGTAATATAGAAATGGGTCGGTAGTTCGTAAGGTCATTTCTGTCTTCTTTTTTATATAGCACAGTGACAACAGACGTTTGCATTTGTCTTGGAAAACAGCCTGTCGATAAAGACAGGTTATAAATGTGAGTGAGCACAGGAGCTATAATATGGATTACATGCTTGATCGGAGATATCTGAAAGCCGTCTATGTCACGCGCGTTGCTGTTCTTTAGCGCAGAGAACGTTAAGGCTATTTCTTGATCGTCGGTTGGTTCTAAAAGGATGCTGTTCGTTTCTGTCGTCTCTGCACGAGTTAGCGTCGGCTGTAATTTTTACGTTGGCTTTACAACGTTTATGAGAAAGTGGTTAAATTTTTCGGCAAGCTCTAGATCTTTAACAATCTGGCCATCTATTTCCGTAATTCCTGAGCAAATAGGTGTCCTGTGAAGTAACGTATTAAGCTTCCTCCAGATGTCTGCACTCTCATCGCAGCAGTCTGGATTAAATTGTTGACTTAAATAATCTCTTTTTTATTTCCTAATAAACGCATTTACTTTGTTGCGGAATTCTTTAGATGTTTTTAGGTCTGACAGGTCTCTAGTTTTTAAAAACCTTCTAAAAAGTTTCGTTTTCTTTTTGATCATTTTTAAACATTCATTATTTATCCATGGTTTTCGATTTTTACGGCATTTTTTTACAACCTTTTCTTTAAAATGCTTAAGATAAATTTGTTTAAGGATAGCTATGAATGTCTCGTAGGCTGAATCTGCAGTTAATGAAAGGTAGACTGTACTCCAATCTGTTTGGGAAAGACTTGTGCTAAAAACAGCTAAGGTAAGAGGCGTGATATCTCGATATCCAGAAAGCACTCCACAATTCGCGTCGCGCATACAATCAGATTACAAAAAGCTTTCGTGACAAAAGCCAACAGATAGAACTTAGATATAACATTCGAGAAACTTGTGATACATACAGGCGCGTCGTGCGACGAGGGATAACCAGGCCTCGGAAACTCCGCTGGTTTTTTTGCCCACGCGAATTGCAGCGCCATCCATGAGATGGATGCGAAACCAAAATCGCTTTTCCTTTTTTTTTCTTGTCAACCCTCTCTCAACTTTGTCGTTTCTCTCTCGCCTTCATCCATCGGCGGCGCGGATGGTGCGGCCCGCGCTCGTCGTCGGCCGAGCTGATAACGGCCAAAACGGCTGCAATTTTTTTTCTGGCATTATGCGGTCAGTTTTGCGGTTTCGATCGCCTTCCGCGCTAGCAGTGTGGTCCGTGTGGTAGTAAAGCCCCTATATATAAAAAGTAGCGCCATCCACTTCCCTCCTCCTCCGTTCCACTATCGCGCTCGGCGCGACCAGCGCGATCGAGGCGCGATATCGACAGTGGTGCCGCCTGCGTCGGGCCTGCCGTGGCAGACGACAGCTAACGCGCTACCAGAGAAAATCCGAGGAAAACTTCGATCGCGCCCTGCGGAGACGTTTTTGAGGCGCGATTTTGCTTCGTCAGTCAGTAGAGAGTTTTAGATTAGGGGGACGCAAGCGTAGGGGCCCGCTAGCGTTTGGGGCCGCGGTACTGCGCACGCGCAGACCGGTCTGCGCGTGCGCAGTACTGCGGCCCCAACCGCTAGCGGGCCCCTACGCTTGCGTCCCCCTAATCTAAAACTCTCTAATAACTGGTCTTAATAATGCCGTTTTGGAAGTAGCAACGCGACGATGCGAGACGGCGCAAATATCAGTGTGCAGCAAGCGTTTGCGCACGCCGGATGGTAAACAAAAAAAGCCTTTTGCCCTCGCCTTGTCGGTTGCGGCAACTTAAGGCGCAGCAGCATGCCATCACAACGAAGTTCTTGTCCCTAACACGTTTGATCCGTTTGCATAGAGTTTCTAAATAAAGAACCTAGAGGGAAAAGTGGCGCTAGTGTCTACGGGGGTTCTCCTGAACGTCGCCTCAACCTACATGGGAATGATGGGAAGTACAGGCTTCGGATTGACTTCTGTCTTGAAACTGGTGGCGTTTGCATGCGGCGCAGTAAACGAAGCTGTATTAAAACATTTTCGTGCAAAAATTAATTTTATTTATGTTGTGATTTATACAATGCATAATACATTGAATGAAGTTTGTATGACTTTGAGATTGAAGCATGGTTTACCACCAGGGTATGCATCGTTCTGCCTGATTTAGCGCCATTGAATAACTATTTATTTACTTTCACAACAGCAATAACAACCATGCATGTGCTTATATAAAAAATACTCATCAAATATTTGTGGGAATAAAAATTTTGTATTATGAGAAAAGTGTTGCGCCTTTGAGAGACGCCTGCTCGCTGCGACGCTGCGAGCAGGCGTCGCAGCGAGCAGGCTACGACGCCTGCTCGCTGCGAACGCGGGGAAAGTGAACTTTTCTCGCAGACGCACTTGCGAACTCTCTCGCTCTTTCGAAAGGCTGCATCGGCTGTCACGATTGATGAACGTCTTCTGCCTTCTGCTGCAGTGCTACCATCTGCTGCAGTGCTATCTTGGACGCTTGTGGCCTCTTACGAGCATGCTTCACTGTATTTTATGTTGACGTACCGCTTCTTCTGAAGTGCGCGCCAGCAACTGTTATGTCGTGGCTTTGCGCTTACCCGTTTTGCGACAGCAGACAAAAGCCAGGAAGCAGCAACCTTTCCTACCACAAGTAAGTTTGTGTTCTACGGATTGTAGCAACTGCGCTTGGAGCAAAACTAGCGAAACCAAAACTGACAAAAAAATACCTGTAGACTAGTTCGCCAGTCAACAGAATACCAATCCGTAGCCTGTACTTCCCATCATTCCCATGATAGTTGAACGATCGCAGCGCCACATTGCCCTCTAGTTATAGTAATATGAAACTCTATGGTTTGTGCGTACAGCACTTTCGTCGCACAGGCCCGAGAATGGCAGTCGGAGCGCGCTGGAAAGAAAAAAATATACAAAAGCGCGACGCGAACTTCCACGTGACACGAATTGGCCAATGGGGGAGCGGAGGAGGCTGGGGCGACAGTAGGCGGCTAAGAGAGGGCGAGGAGGAAGCGCCGGGGTGAGCGCGGTGGCGGCAAGATCTAAGAATGGCGCTACTTTAATAAATATAGGGGCTTTATGTGGTAGCCTACCGTTGCACGTTTGTCGGCTTTTCTCCGCAATGTCTCGCAGCTGTCGCTGTTCGTGTGTGGTTCAATGGTGTGCGAACACATCAAGACGAAGTGAGCCATGCGACGTGAAATTCTACCGCTTCCCTAAAGACAACAGGTCAGCACTGTGCAGTTTACTTGCCGGTTTTTATTTGTGATAGTAATTGTGCGCAGTCGTACAGAGGTCAACACTCATCTCTAGAACGACGGAACGTCGTGCTCGAGACTGCACGAGCGACATCTGCAGTTTGAAATAGGACAAATCTGAGCATGCGCGACGCCAATGATGCGCCGGCCTTGCATTTTTATCCTTGTTTATCGCCGCGGCTGCAACAACTCATTTGGCCGCGAAAGCGCTGTCAACGGTGCAGCGCAAGAACAAAAACAAACAAACAAGCAAGAGCAAACAAACAAACAAAAACGCAGCGAATTGTTCTCGGCGCCCAGTGCAAGCTATGCTTTAAGCTTATTCTTATTGACAATGTTATTATTGACAATGTTCGCTCACGAAACGCACAAGGAAATGCCTCCGCTTACTACTCTTGTATGTTGTGCTTACACTTGACAGCGTTATTGAGGTACCTACATGTGTTGATTTCAATAAATCTCATAAGTTCAGGATGTCTAGGCATCATTTTTCTGTATGTGCGATCAAAGCCTACAATTATTAGCAATTAACGTTGGTGGGTTGACGGCCAATGAACGATGAAAGTAGGTTTGTAAAATTCACTCCTAACAGACGGCAATAAACGCAATGAGTTATGCAAAATCCATGGCACGATGCGCGAGATATATGTGCGACGCAATGGCGGTATGACGTTACCGCGAGCTGAGAATAAGCCTGCAGTATAAGGGCGCCGAGCAGGGCGATTCCTCGCGTTTTTCTATTTTGGCGGCGCTACACCGTTGACAGCGCTTCTGCCGGCCAAAGCAGTTGTTGCAGCCGCCGCGATAAACAAGGAGAGAAAATGCGAGGCAGGCGCGTCATTGGCACCGCGCATTCTCAGATGTGGCCTATTTCAAACTGTAGATGTCGCTCATGCAGTCCTGAGCGCGACGCTCCGTTGTTCTAGACATGAGTGTTGACCTCTGTACATGGCTGTCCGGTGGTGAGGCAGCCAGCTGATTTGAAAACGCCACAACGATGCAGTAAATCGTTATGTCAACAAGCAGCGAACATAAAGCTCCTTATAAATATGGTCCCACCTGTGCGTATCGCAAGGAACAGGTGTGTAGGTGTGCGCTTTGCACATTTCTAGCTAATTGGTCGCCATCGTTTAAAAATGCGTTTCTGAGAATTAAGGTTGACATATCACAACTGGTACTCTGCCGCGACGCGAAACGAGCTAAGTTTTGTATGTTCCAACTGCGATGTTATAATTTATGATCTTCACTGTTCTTCAGGATGGAAGCATTTTTAACCTATGCTGGAAGGATGGACCTAATGGGTTTGCCCAGAGACAAGGTCAACAACCGCAAAATATGCTAGCCGCACTTCACGGAGGTGGATTTTATGGACCGAGCGAGAAGCAGGCCGTGAAAAGGTATTCTGCGCATTGGTCATTAGAGCAATTACAATAAATGTTTTTTTTTACGTGTGCGTACGTGAAACACCATCCGCGTTTTGTTGCATTCTATAGTGTGTTGCACTGTCTGCTCCAATTCTGGTTTTCGCAAACGAACATAAAATGAGTCCAAAGAACTGTTGTGTTGTAAGTGGAATTATTTTTTGAATACAATTTGGGCACATGCTTGTTTGATTGTAATAATGAACGCGACTGCGTGCATGAAAACGCAAAAGGAATCCACTGCGCACAAGCACGCAGCACGAATGCACGAATGGCACAGCTGGACAGGAGAGGAGCGCGCGCTCCGGTCCGGCGGTGCGTCTGATAACGCCCGCGACAAAAAAAAAAAAGAAAAAGAAAAAGAAAAAAAAAAGAAAAAGAAGAAGAAGCAGAAGAAGAAGAGAAAAAGAAAAAAAAAACGGTGCCGCGGACAGCTAAAGAAAGAAAGAAAGAAAAAAAAGAGCACTGCGCGAGGCATGGGAGAGGGATAGGAAAGTCAAGAGGGAAAGGAGAAAGGAGAACGTTATCATAAAAAAAGGCAGAAAAAAAGTGCTATAGCGAAAAGAGGGGGGGGGGGGGTAAAAAATCGCGCCGCTTTTCTTTTTTTATTGCTTTTTTTCGCCACCGTAGTACTGTCATGCTTTTTTTCACCACAGTAGTACTGTCATCCATCCGCTAGGGCCTAACTGAAGTGCGCCTAGGCGCTAGCGTCGACTGAGCGTCTGCTATAGGACAACCAATGAATATGAGTATAGGAAGATTCACCCCTCTGGGATAACGTTTAACATTTGTTAGCCAATGAAACGCAGTGACTGAAGAAAGATAAAGAAGTGAACAGACGACACGCGGTACTCAGGCACCATCTCGTAGCGATCATCGGCACTACGCTTCCATCCTTCGCTGTTGTGCTCGTTCGCTCGGTTACGCCGCCGCCGCTCGCCGCAGGAAGAGCTGCGCTCTAAAGAAAATAGAGACAGGGCTAGTGGCATAAACGTCAGGCGGTCCCTTAGCTACGGCAGGGAAGCAGTGGCTACTGCAGATTAGTCTAGGTAAGGGGAGATATGGTCTACGTTGCCAGAGAAGATCGCCTCCTGGAAGCATGGCAACACGGCTTTTCCATATCTTCCATCTATTTTAATGATGAGCCAATCCGAAAAATTCTTATGGCAAAATGTTCCCTAGACGGTGCTCACAAATCCCAATGTATAGTATAGCTAAAATTTGGAAGGGGGCCTGGTGAGGGGCCCTTCAAAGCACTCAAGCACGTATCACATCTGCTTTTTATACGGTGTACAATAGTCTTCCCTATCGAATTTTCACATTATACACGTACAGCGGTGAGCACTGTTAGGGTGAACACGCGAGCGCGTGGCCGACGGCACTGTGAGCGCCCCGTTACGGTCATCACTGGAAACATTGCGCATGCGCATCACGCCTTCCGCGAAATAATTGTTCCACCGCGCGCATGACGTCATGAATGCACTTGTTCGTCGTCTGCTAGCCGCATTTTTGTTTTCTAAGCCCATGCATCCTGCATTTTAAGATTTCTTTAAACATCTGTGCTTGAACAGAACAAGACAAAAAAACTTGTATATCTATGGGGGCGTGTCTATTCGTTCCCTTCAAAGTTGTTGTGCATGCAACGCCGTATATAAAACAACCAAACATCTTTCGCAGCCGTTCATTCTGTCGCCAGATCGTATTATGGCTAGGGTTCCCGATGATGAACGGCGCTCAATTGTCGATCTTTCCCTGAAAGGTTATTCCCAGCGGTATATTGGCGCTTTAGTTAATAGGCCCCTGAAGACTGTGAACAGGATAATTCAAGCCTACAAGTATGAAGGTCGCATTCAGGATGCACCCCGCGCGCCCCGCCCTAAAGCTACCACAGACGATGAAGACGCCCTCATAGTTGCAGCTGCTGTTCGTAACCCTTTCTTGCCAGCCCCAGCAATACGCGAGGACTTGGATTTGGACGTTTCGGACACCACTGTTCGACGTCGCCTGCGTACTGCGGGCCTTCGCAGTCGCGTCGCAGCGCAGAAGCCACTACTAACGGCGGCAAACAAGGACGCACGACGGCAGTTCGCTGAGCTGCACGAAGCATGGACATCAGAAGAGTGGGGTCGCGTCATCTTTTCGGATGAGTCGACGTTTTCGACGCGACAAGACCAAAGATTGCGTGTTTGGAGACTACCAGGCACACGGTGAGGCAAACTTCCTGCTTTGAAAAGCAATTGTTTTAGTTAACGTCACAATGCCACGCAGGAACGACCCGGACAACGTGCAAGGTGTTTCTGCCAGTGGGAGATCGAGTGTGAACGTGTGGGGTGCTGTTTCAAGAGATGGTTTAGGGCCCCTGCAACGTATACGTGGACACTTATCGTCGGAACAATACTGCAACATTTTGAACAATGTGCTGTTGCCATATGCGAGCAGTTTATTCCCAGACGGTGATTACCTGTTCCAACAGGACCGGTCACCGATACACACGGCGCGGGCTGTCAAGGAGTTCCAGGCGGAGCAGCACATGCAGCTACTGGAATGGCCTCCGAAAGGAGCGGACCTGAATGTGATAGAAAACGTGTGGGGCCGTCTGAAAGCTTCTTTGGCAAGGAAGCCCCTTTATTCCGCGACTTCGGACCAGTTGTGGGCGCAAGTCAGCAACGAGTGGGAAAGGCTGAAAGCCGATCGGGAATATGTTCGATCACTTTACGACTCGTTACCGTCCAGAATAGCTGCAGTCGTTGCTGTAAGTGGTCACATGACTCGCTATTAGATTTGCTCATGTTTTTATATTTGTTCTCATGGTCTTGTTTAACTTGAATTGCAAAAGTGCAATTTTCTTGAATAAAAAGTTTAATAATTATTCCTCTTACACTCACTTTTTTCCTTCACGCGCCAATCTTCAATCCAGATGGACCTTTAAATGCAGAAGGTATCAGCTCAGCGAACAAAAAATGCGGCTAGCAGACGACGAACAAGCGTATCGATGACGTGATGCGCGCGGTGGAAAGAGTGTTTCGCAAAGCACATGCTGCGCATGTGCAATGTTTCCAACGATGGCTGTTACGCGGCGCTGATAGTGCCGTCGGCCACGCGCTCGCGTGTTCACCCTAACAGTGCTCACCGCTGTACCATTACGTTGTGTCCAACGCCGGCGTGCTTTTTATTGCGCTTTTTATTGCGATAACAATTTTATGGACGCTCCAGGCACATTTCCGCCACCGTCGCCGTGTAAAGTCGGAGCGCGATAACATCGCGGCCGCGCGCCGTATTATGTGGGTGCGAGTGAAAGCGTGCGAGTGCGAGCCGAGACGGAGGGTGGCTCGATCTCTCGCGCGTAAGGAAGGAAGGCAGAGAGGAAGTAGGGATGGTCGATTAATTATTTTATTCGATTAACGATTAATCGTTCATCGTTTTACCCTTTAATTGATTAATCGCTTTCGATGCAGGGTTTTTCATCGATTAATCGATTAATCAAAAATTTTACCGGGCACTTTCAAAAAGGCTGAAACGTAGTTATCTTTTTTTTTTGTAGGGCCCTATTTTAATATTTGAGAGGTGGCCGGAACCAAGTTTGAAACACAAGTGTATAAACGTTTGATAAAGGTAATCTTTACCTTGTGAAAGACAACTATGGTTGGCACTATTGGTTTTTGACGAGATAAACAATATATGTTATAAAATGGCACTTAGTCCAGAATGAAAAAAAAAAATTGTCAGTCCTACCACTCCGTGAAGATGCATGGATAACCAGTGAAGCTGAAACGTGCGGCCTCGGTATTTATCACTGGGTTAATCCCTAGGGTTCATTAAAGTATTTCTCAATTATGAGGTTACACACACGTTCGGCTGCGACAGAGAGAACGTCACTGACGGTATGCCCGCAGTTCGCCGCTGTCGCTTGCGTTCGATGTCTCGAGTTTGCTCCGCGACGTGGGCGACGTCCCACTGGAAGCGGCAGCTACAGGCTCACGGCACCGTTTCCCGGGTTCCCTGCGGCTACGATCCGCAGGATAGCGGAGTTGACCGGGCGATCCAGGCGCCTCGGTCACGCCACCACCCACCATCCGAAGAACCGCAAGCGGCAGTGACGGGCGGCATTCGCCCGTCACTGCCGCTTGCGGTTCTTCGAAATCAAATTGCTTCAAAAATTTAATCTGTCCGTCGCGTAAGACTCATACCCCCTTAAGCAATGGCTCATAGCGCCGTAAACGCGGCCTCCCCGTTACGACGACAGAAGAGAAGTGAAATTCTACGCTGGAATGATTAGCGGCTACGCAGCCAGCTATGGAAGCAGACGGCGACGACGAACGCGGGAGCAGTGGCACGAGTGCATGCCGAGCACGAGCACGAGCGCAACCCGAGGGGCGCCAACGAGCCAGCTGCGGAAGAAGACAACGACGCTCGAGCGAATGTTGATGATAGTTTGGTGTACACAGGCGATTTCGCCTAGCCATATACGATTTCGCTTATAGTGGGATACAACATTAAAAACAGCAGTTGGCAAAAAAGGCAGACGGACCGCGCGGGGTTGTGTTACTCCGCCAGCCAATCACAGAAGCAAACAAAATCGTCGTCGTGCGACGTTTTCAAAATGGTGTCATACGTGATACGACTGTAATTGTTGTACTTGTACTTTCTACTATAATAGTTGAGTGAAAACGTATAAAGTTACGCGTTTATAATTTTATTTTTGTGGTTACAGGCTTACTTAGCTAACAGGGAAACCTTGAAGTACGAACTATTTGCAGCCTTGCGGAGGAACAGTGGCTGGCGGGGCTTCACTGCAGACTTAAGTTGTATCCGACTATAGACGTTTTCACGAGGGCGCTTCCGACCGTCTGGCGTGGAGAGTATGTGTTGCCTGTTCGGTCTGGACTGTGAGCTTGCCTCGCGCTTGCATTGCGGAGTGGCAGCTTTCCTTCGATGTTTCCGTTTATTTTTGTCACGAATGACTTACGCTCCTAAATAATGGCATATATACTCATCAAAAGGCTACAGGCCAACACTGTGTAGTTTATGGGTGCACAAACAACCAGCGGAAAATAACGATTTTGGGCACTAAGTGTGTCCACAACACAGCACTCCGCGAGACCACTGCCGATGTGGTATGTTCACGCTTCGCCGTTCAGTTGAGCTGTTCATTTGCGTCGGAAGCGTATGGAGTAACCACCGCATATCTACCAACCACTGACACGCGTCGTCGAGCCGCCGGCGCCTGGTTCTAAGCATTGCCCGACAGCTACGTACGCGCCTGCTTTGGCTAAATGAGGCAACACTCAACCGCGAAACGTGACGGTGATCAGATTCAACCGACGATACGGTCACATGTGCCCAGCAATAACAATGAAATATACCGCTGATTAGCACGCCAGGGATTAGCACGCCAGGGCACTCTGGACTCGGAAAGACAGTCGACAGTCGCTCTACCCAAGCCGCACAGACACTGCTCGTGGGCCGCCATTCCAGTTCGATTTCAAGATTCTCGTGCCACTCCTGTCGAACTCTCGAAAACGATTAATCGAACAGGCCTAATCGATTAAGTCAATTAAATGAAAGGTGGACATCGATGAAGATTAATCGCTTTGCGGGATACTTTTAATCGATTAATCGTTCATCGATATTACCAACCCTAACCCGCCGTGGTTGCTCAGTGGCTATGGGGTTGGGCTGCTGAGCACGAGGTCGCGGGATCGAATCCCGGCTACGGCGGCCGCATTTCGATGGGGGCGAAATGCGAAAACACCCGTGTACTTAGATTTAGGTGCACGTTAAAGAACCCCAGGTGGTCCAAATTTCCGGAGTTTCCCACTAAGGCGTGCCTCATAATCAGATCGTGGTTTTGGCACGTAAAACCCCATAATTTAATTTTTAATTTGATACTATACCAGCCCTAGGAGGAAGCGCGCTGTCTTCCATCGCGCGCAAGGCAGCAGAGGGGAAGGAGGAGGGGGCGTTCTCCTTTGGCGGCCGCTGCGTATGGCACGGCTAGAGTTACACTCTAGCCGTGCCATACGCAGCGGCCGCGCGGGTCTTGAAAGCCATTTGCGGCGTATGCGGTGGGTACAGAGTCCAGGCGCGCTGAGGACTGGTGGCTTCGATGTGTGTTCGTCCGCTGTGTTCTCGTCGCTTAGTTCGCGCTAGAGTTTACTATACAATGGACCGTATTCTAGTACATTCTAGTTTGCGCTGAAGCGATAGGCAGCACAAAGAGCAATTGGCTCGCTGCTGCTGGCGCTCTTCCTCACGCCTGTGTTTTGGCAGCGAGTGTCCGCGGTCACCGAGTGAGATGTGTTCGTGTTTGCCTGTGCGCTCGTGACACCATGCTTGTTAATTAAGTGCGTGCAGAAATGTTTACACGTCTATACGGCTGATAAAACTACTATCCTTACCTACTTCGTATAACTGTCTAATAATGTGCTATTGCAATCAATGTCGCACCGCTCGGGCGAAAATGCGGCATTTTTTTTTTTGGTGGGGGGGGGGGGGGAGAGGGGGCTAATTGACTTTACCGTCTGTGCTGCCCAAAATAAGTTGGGCGGCTTTCATGGATTTAAGGCACGTTCACACCGAAGGCGAAGCGGGCAAGCGGACAGGCGTACGGCCAAGCGGCCGCGGATTTTTCCGCGGGGAAAAGTTGGCCGCTTTGGCCGCAGCCAATCAGAGTCTGAGACCGCGAAAGCGCTGGTGAACGTATGTAAATATCCGGCCGAGAGAATGCAAATGGCGTCTACGATGTCCGAGCCGGCAGTGTTATCTGTGGGACTGCTGCTGGACACATTCAAGTATTACCCGGTACTGTACGAGAAATGTAACCCAAGGTTACCGACTTAAGAAAGAACTATGGCGGCGGAACGTCCGTGAAATTGCGAGATGCTCCGCCTCCCCGGCGGCGCGGGCAGCCAGATAACCTGGCCGGTCTGAACAGCCGCGCGCGCTCTCGCCGCTTTGAAAATCCGCTTGGCCGCTTCGCTTCGCTTTCGGTGTGAACGTAGCTTTAGAGTAGGGTATCCGAAATATCAAGCAAGCTCTGTGGCTGCAAAGTTACCGGATCAGTGACACTGCACATCGCTTTCTACGCGCGCAACACCATGGCTGCCGCAAAGTTAAGTACTATGCGCGCGTCCCTCTTTCTTTCCAGCTTCGACAGAACTGGGCTGTGTTTAAAAAAGCTAACGCGGCTTAAAGCGAACACCTCATAACGGCGGGTCAGCCACCGCATGCAAATATTCACAATGTGATCTGGTAGACCCTATGTGCACTTGTCCGCTTCTTGTCTCCTTCGAAACCGATGCAAGTGACGAGCTGTGCCTGCTTCATGACGGGGTCCGTATATTTAGCTGCAGGGAAAACACGTTCGCTGTGATTCTCCTCCTTCTTTCTGTATATAATCCGCAATGTAAGCAGAGAAAGTGCTAGACAAGGACAGCTCGTCCTTCTGCATTGAATCTGTTCAAGAAAGTCAAGTGCTATATCTGAACAGATGCGGTTGCGCGATTTTACGACTCCTCCGAGATAGTTCGATGGCGGTTTTCATTCCTTGTCAATTTGCCGTTTCTGTCCTGCTATAAGCATGCGCATTTCGTGTGTCCATCTGGGTGAAGTCCTCTTAGCGGGGCCCCGTACCACTTTCTTGTCGTGCAACATTGGCCATAAGAAGAACCAAAATGTACCTATGTATGTGAGCGATTTACATACGTTTCAATGTAACCTCAATGCGGAATGAAGTATTAGTGAAAAACATATTGGGAGCGCCATAATCTAGCGATGCCTTTTTCTCGATTCTATGCCACTCTTATCAGCCACCATTCACGGTCGGCTGATTTCACTGATAACGCGGGCGAAGCGTCCTTCTAACAGACGAAGCACGAAAAGGAATGGCATCTGGAAAACGTCGCTACAACATCGCGGCCCAGATTGGTGCGACCTTGCAGAATCACAATCCAGCTTCGAGCGAAACTATTTCTTTCGAGCAGCTGCATTAAGAATTTCTGTTGCCTCTAATAACTACGCACTTTAAAACGTCGCCGCCATATCACGCTTTCGAGCATTTACTTGGAATTTTCAGCCAAGGCAGCAATTTTCGAAAACGTTTTTAACTTTCCATCGCCATAAGCCATACAAAAACTCATTCATCATCATCATCATCACCACCACCACCTGATGTCGACCTCCTTCCCCTAAAATTTACTAAATTTTATCTCGGTGGCTTTATAGTTTTCTCAGGACAGGACGATAAATTCTGCGCAGTAATTGAATCAGACGCTTTGAACTAATTAGCCTACACATCAGTGACATCACCCCTAACTTGCACCGCATATGTACGAAATAAAAAAAAAATTGGAGGACGCTTAAGCTTCGCCATTAAGAGTAGAACGCGATAGCGTTATCGGGATACGTTCGCATTGCATCGTTCGCATATGGCAAGTAGGCTTCATTCACTGCAACACTGAACGTGGGAAAGCCAGCTGACAAAGACCAAGCTTACACCGATCCCCTTAAACTTGGCTTCACTTTTAAACAGAAATGCATTGCTGGAAAGACGTATTTCGAGGGGAAATATAAGTGGTCTTATGTTAAAATGTGAAGGCCCTAGCACTTTTTTTGTATTATTACTTTATTAATTCTTTGCTATTGCTCCGACGCGCGCGCGTGTCCAAAAGGAATTAGCAGGCGAAGTCCCAATTTGACCTGCCTAGGATGCGAGCGCCATCTGGATATCATTTTCGAAAGTACGCGAACGCGCGGCTGTAGGTCGGGTAGAAATGATGGAAAAGGGGTTTGAGTTTCCTCGTAGCAGAATTAGGTTTTCTCGTACATTAAAACTACAATCCGACGCCGATTGGTAAGCAATCCGACGGCGAATCCGACGCCGAATGGTAAAGTCGTACTTTGCCATTTCTCTGACGGATTTCACTGTGAGAAATTCAATTTTTGTTCAACAAAACCTTGCACCACGTGGAGGGCCTGCGCGGTGGGAGTGGTTGGAGATGATTCTCTCTGTCACCTGCTAACATCGCACGCCGACGTCGGTTGCCGACGCCGGATTTTCTGCGACACGGGGCCTTTAACGCCATCGCATGAAAATAAAGAGAAATCATTTACTTAGTAATTATTTGTAAAGTTCACAATTAGGGCAAGAACATTAAAGTTTTACCACCCTTTACACTTAACATGCACTCCATTTTCACCGAATGTAAACTCGGTGTGACGTAGTGTTCTCTCGGGAAACTGAAACACATAGCTGATAAATACCGTACGCATAACGCTTTTTAGCACTTGATCAAATTTTAATGCCAATAGCATCTTCGGCATTGACAGACTAGATTTATTTCCAGTTATCTAGCTACCAAACCAAAGATGTTGGCCAGTCTCGAAGACAGCGCAGTCTGGGGCGATCCCACGGGCAGCGCGTGTTCACGTGGGTATGTGCTACTGTGCCGCGCCATTCCTTTTCGACGCCAAACTCGGTCACTGCCATTGGGCACACTATACGCGGACTGTGTACAATACGCCGCCAAACTAGGGCCTGGCTGCAGTACACACGCCTCATAAAGGACGCCTTTTGGCTATATACGTGCACAGTTATCGTAGATGAATCCTGCCCGAAAGGCTGTAAAACACACATATAACTTAGCATGCGCATTGGTAACGTTCTCTCTGTATCAGAAACTTTGATCACGGTGGCGCTTAGTGGTTTATCAGGACATTGAACTAAGTCCTGCGCCGTTGATAAAACCGATCTATAATGCCACGGAGAGCTTGAAGACGCGGACGAAACGGAAGTACATCTCCCTTGCTGCGATGCGAAGTAAAGCAATAGCACGCCGACATTCGGTTTGTGTTTCATTATTTCTGTAACCATTAATTCGTCGATTGAAGCAACAGATTCCACAAATAACATATGTTGCCATAAATATTTCTCCAATTGTCACGTGTCACTATGAACGACGTCACAGTATAGACATGTACAGTCGCGAGCAAAAGTTTGTGGACCAAAGGTGCCACGATTGTATTTTTTTTCTTCGCAGCCTGAGCATTACGGCTGAGCGCGCGCCTACGTGCACGTGTTTGACCAATACAACATATTAAGCCAATTCGAGGCCGCGGAGCTGTGCTTGAATATATTAAAATTTTTTTGCTGATGCCGTGGTCTCCAAACTTTTGCTCGCGACTGTGCGTAGGCGCACTTGCTAATATACGCGGCCCCCGCGAGCAACCGGCGTTTGGTTTTGAAATTTCAGCTCTTTCCGCGGCACGTAGATGATTAGCGCACACTGCGCGTGTCAGCTCAAACTGGCCAGACCTGGCGAGGGGCCCTGAAACACATTTTATCCAAGTCGAGAAATGAATTTCAAGTTAAACTAGACAATGTCAGAAATAAATCGCAGCAAGAATTAATTCAATGCGTTCAGCATAAGAGGAGTTATTGGCAATTATCCCCTTCGCGGTGCTCCCTCTCCTTCAATAAGGCACTGAGAAGGGCTACGGCGGAGCGGGGCACGCCCACAGTGCCCCGCGTTCTGAACATCACCGTGGCGCACAGCTGACATGATTTTGGGTGGTCACGTAGGTGCCACTATTTCCGATTTTGGCGACACGCCAAACGCAGTTGTCCTCTGCGAACCGCCGTGCGCTCAGCCAGCGTCGAGGCACCCCGCGGCGGTCGCGGTATCTATGCTACATAGCAGACCGCAGCTAAACATGCAACTGCAGAGTGCGTATATGCGCAGCGATTGCTTTGTGCACGACAGGGCTGGAGTGCGCGCTCATATGTTCCAGTCTGGCCGCGCTATACGTGGTCCGGACCGGCTTTGTTGACCGATGGATAGCAGCCACATCCAACTAGCCGCATTTTCAAGCGCTGCCAATATATCTCAGTACGAAGAGATGTCTGCCGAGGCGTCTAAGAAAGAGCGGTCAGGAGTGAGTGCGCGCTGGCAAGCGTACGTGTGGCCTGGCCTTAAGTTTCGTGTGGTTCGAGGCTAGTTGAGTGTTTAAATCTAATGGAAATTAGCGAGACCCAACGGGTACGACACCGATAAGCAAGCCGGCCAAAATTTAATTCCTACGCGGGCGCGAAGAAGCCACGATAGGTGGCTTTTTCCGGAAGTACGCAATCCTTATCGAAATTCAAAAACAGATTTTCGCTTACTTCAGCCTGTTTATTAAAATGCGTCAAGAAATACACACAGTAACAGTATACGAAGAAGCGGACTGATCCAAACAGCCTTCTTGATTGATGTAGACTATTAGCCAATAGCAGCCGTCCATGGGAATCTTGCATATGACGGCATATGCAAGCCATTGGCAGCTTAGAAGAGGGTGAGGAGAAGGCCTCATTTGAAAAAAAAATCCCCGCATATCCACGAAGTGATTCATGATGAGTGGGCGAAACACCGGGGGATTATTCAGGAAACCGTGAATCCCCCCCCGTACATGCGAGAGCGCGGGAAGCGGCGGCAAAATGTCGGAAGCGTTCTCTACCTGAGGTTGGTGGCACCTATACTCGGTTCAAGCCCGACGCCGGCAACCGGACCCAGAGGCGGCAAGAGCGCGGGAAGCCGCGGCAAAACGCCGGAAGCGTTCTCTACCTTAGGTTGGCGGCGCCTATGCTCGGTTCAAGCCCGACGCCGGCAACCGGACCCAGAGGCGGCAAGAGCGAGGGAAGCGGCGGCAAAACGCCGGAAGCGTTCTCTACCTTAGGTTGGCGGCGCCTATGCTCGGTTCAAGCCCGACGCCGGCAACCGGACCCAGAGGCGGCAAGAGCGCGGGAAGCCGCGGCAAAACGCCGGAAGCGTTCTCTACCTTAGGTTGGCGGCGCCTATGCTCGGTTCAAGCCCGACGCCGGCAACCGGACCCAGAGGCGGCAAGAGCGAGGGAAGCGGCGGCAAAACGCCGGAAGCGTTCTCTACCTTAGGTTGGCGGCGCCTATGCTCGGTTCAAGCCCGACGCCGGCAACCGGACCCAGAGGCGGCAAGAGCGAGGGAAGCGGCGGCAAAACGCCGGAAGCGTTCTCTACCTTAGGTTGGTGGCGCCTATACTCGGTTCAAGCCCGACGCCGGCAACCGGACCCAGAGGCGGCAAGAGCGCGGGAAGCCGCGGCAAAACGCCGGAAGCGTTCTCTACCTTAGGTTGGTGGCGCCTATACTCGGTTCAAGCCCGACGCCGGCAACCGGACCCAGAGGCGGCAAGAGCGCGGGAAGCGGCGGCAAAACGCCGGAAGCGTTCTCTACCTTAGGTTGGTGGCGCCTATGCTCGGTTCAAGCCCGACGCCGGCAACCGGACCCAGAGGCGGCAAGAGCGCGGGAAGCGGCGGCAAAACGCCGGAAGCGTTCTCTACCTTAGGTTGGTGGCGCCTATGCTCGGTTCAAGCCCGACGCCGGCAACCGGACCCAGAGGCGGCAAGAGCGCGGGAAGCGCGGCAAAACGCCGGAAGCGTTCTCTACCTTAGGTTGGCGGCGCCTATGCTCGGTTCAAGCCCGACGCCGGCAACCGGACCCAGAGGCGGCAAGAGCGCGGGAAGCGGCGGCAAAACGCCGGAAGCGTTCTCTACCTTAGGTTGGTGGCGCCTATGCTCGGTTCAAGCCCGACGCCGGCAACCGGACCCAGAGGCGGCAAGAGCGCGGGAAGCGGCGGCAAAACGCCGGAAGCGTTCTCTACCTTAGGTTGGCGGCGCCTATGCTCGGTTCAAGCCCGACGCCGGCAACCGGACCCAGAGGCGGCAAGAGCGCGGGAAGCCGCGGCAAAACGCCGGAAGCGTTCTCTACCTTAGGTTGGCGGCGCCTATGCTCGGTTCAAGCCCGACGCCGGCAACCGGACCCAGAGGCGGCAAGAGCGCGGGAAGCCGCGGCAAAACGCCGGAAGCGTTCTCTACCTTAGGTTGGTGGCGCCTATGCTCGGTTCAAGCCCGACGCCGGCAACCGGACCCAGAGGCGGCAAGAGCGCGGGAAGCCGCGGCAAAACGCCGGAAGCGTTCTCTACCTTAGGTTGGCGGCGCCTATGCTCGGTTCAAGCCCGACGCCGGCAACCGGACCCAGAGGCGGCAAGAGCGCGGGAAGCGGCGGCAAAACGCCGGAAGCGTTCTCTACCTTAGGTTGGTGGCGCCTATGCTCGGTTCAAGCCCGACGCCGGCAACCGGACCCAGAGGCGGCAAGAGCGAGGGAAGCGGCGGCAAAACGCCGGAAGCGTTCTCTACCTTAGGTTGGTGGCGCCTATGCTCGGTTCAAGCCCGACGCCGGCAACCGGACCCAGAGGCGGCAAGAGCGCGGGAAGCGGCGGCAAAACGCCGGAAGCGTTCTCTACCTTAGGTTGGTGGCGCCTATGCTCGGTTCAAGCCCGACGCCGGCAACCGGACCCAGAGGCGGCAAGAGCGCGGGAAGCGGCGGCAAAACGCCGGAAGCGTTCTCTACCTTAGGTTGGTGGCGCCTATGCTCGGTTCAAGCCCGACGCCGGCAACCGGACCCAGAGGCGGCAAGAGCGCGGGAAGCGGCGGCAAAACGCCGGAAGCGTTCTCTACCTTAGGTTGGTGGCGCCTATGCTCGGTTCAAGCCCGACGCCGGCAACCGGACCCAGAGGCGGCAAGAGCGCGGGAAGCGGCGGCAAAACGCCGGAAAGCGTTCTCTACCTTAGGTTGGTGGCGCCTATGCTCGGTTCAAGCCCGACGCCGGCAACCGGACCCAGAGGCGGCAAGAGCGCGGGAAGCGGCGGCAAAACGCCGGAAGCGTTCTCTACCTTAGGTTGGTGGCGCCTATGCTCGGTTCAAGCCCGACGCCGGCAACCGGACCCAGAGGCGGCAAGAGCGCGGGAAGCGGCGGCAAAACGCCGGAAGCGTTCTCTACCTTAGGTTGGTGGCGCCTATGCTCGGTTCAAGCCCGACGCCGGCAACCGGACCCAGAGGCGGCAAGAGCGCGGGAAGCGGCGGCAAAACGCCGGAAGCGTTCTCTACCTTAGGTTGGTGGCGCCTATGCTCGGTTCAAGCCCGACGCCGGCAACCGGACCCAGAGGCGGCAAGAGCGCGGGAAGCGGCGGCAAAACGCCGGAAGCGTTCTCTACCTTAGGTTGGTGGCGCCTATGCTCGGTTCAAGCCCGACGCCGGCAACCGGACCCAGAGGCGGCAAGAGCGCGGGAAGCGCGGCAAAACGCCGGAAGCGTTCTCTACCTTAGGTTGGTGGCGCCTATGCTCGGTTCAAGCCCGACGCCGGCAACCGGACCCAGAGGCGGCAAGAGCGCGGGAAGCGGCGGCAAAACGCCGGAAGCGTTCTCTACCTTAGGTTGGTGGCGCCTATGCTCGGTTCAAGCCCGACGCCGGCAACCGGACCCAGAGGCGGCAAGAGCGCGGGAAGCGGCGGCAAAACGCCGGAAGCGTTCTCTACCTTAGGTTGGTGGCGCCTATGCTCGGTTCAAGCCCGACGCCGGCAACCGGACCCAGAGGCGGCAAGAGCGCGGGAAGCGGCGGCAAAACGCCGGAAGCGTTCTCTACCTTAGGTTGGTGGCGCCTATGCTCGGTTCAAGCCCGACGCCGGCAACCGGACCCAGAGGCGGCAAGAGCGCGGGAAGCGGCGGCAAAACGCCGGAAAGCGTTCTCTACCTTAGGTTGGTGGCGCCTATGCTCGGTTCAAGCCCGACGCCGGCAACCGGACCCAGAGGCGGCAAGAGCGCGGGAAGCGGCGGCAAAACGCCGGAAGCGTTCTCTACCTTAGGTTGGTGGCGCCTATGCTCGGTTCAAGCCCGACGCCGGCAACCGGACCCAGAGGCGGCAAGAGCGCGGGAAGCGGCGGCAAAACGCCGGAAGCGTTCTCTACCTTAGGTTGGTGGCGCCTATGCTCGGTTCAAGCCCGACGCCGGCAACCGGACCCAGAGGCGGCAAGAGCGCGGGAAGCGGCGGCAAAACGCCGGAAGCGTTCTCTACCTTAGGTTGGTGGCGCCTATGCTCGGTTCAAGCCCGACGCCGGCAACCGGACCCAGAGGCGGCAAGAGCGCGGGAAGCGGCGGCAAAACGCCGGAAAGCGTTCTCTACCTTAGGTTGGTGGCGCCTATGCTCGGTTCAAGCCCGACGCCGGCAACCGGACCCAGAGGCGGCAAGAGCGCGGGAAGCGGCGGCAAAACGCCGGAAGCGTTCTCTACCTTAGGTTGGTGGCGCCTATGCTCGGTTCAAGCCCGACGCCGGCAACCGGACCCAGAGGCGGCAAGAGCGCGGGAAGCGGCGGCAAAACGCCGGAAGCGTTCTCTACCTTAGGTTGGTGGCGCCTATGCTCGGTTCAAGCCCGACGCCGGCAACCGGACCCAGAGGCGGCAAGAGCGCGGGAAGCGGCGGCAAAACGCCGGAAGCGTTCTCTACCTTAGGTTGGTGGCGCCTATGCTCGGTTCAAGCCCGACGCCGGCAACCGGACCCAGAGGCGGCAAGAGCGCGGGAAGCGGCGGCAAAACGCCGGAAGCGTTCTCTACCTTAGGTTGGTGGCGCCTATGCTCGGTTCAAGCCCGACGCCGGCAACCGGACCCAGAGGCGGCAAGAGCGCGGGAAGCGGCGGCAAAACGCCGGAAGCGTTCTCTACCTTAGGTTGGTGGCGCCTATGCTCGGTTCAAGCCCGACGCCGGCAACCGGACCCAGAGGCGGCAAGAGCGCGGGAAGCGGCGGCAAAACGCCGGAAGCGTTCTCTACCTTAGGTTGGTGGCGCCTATGCTCGGTTCAAGCCCGACGCCGGCAACCGGACCCAGAGGCGGCAAGAGCGCGGGAAGCGGCGGCAAAACGCCGGAAGCGTTCTCTACCTTAGGTTGGTGGCGCCTATGCTCGGTTCAAGCCCGACGCCGGCAACCGGACCCAGAGGCGGCAAGAGCGCGGGAAGCGGCGGCAAAACGCCGGAAGCGTTCTCTACCTTAGGTTGGTGGCGCCTATGCTCGGTTCAAGCCCGACGCCGGCAACCGGACCCAGAGGCGGCAAGAGCGCGGGAAGCGGCGGCAAAACGCCGGAAGCGTTCTCTACCTTAGGTTGGTGGCGCCTATGCTCGGTTCAAGCCCGACGCCGGCAACCGGACCCAGAGGCGGCAAGAGCGCGGGAAAGCGGCGGCAAAACGCCGGAAGCGTTCTCTACCTTAGGTTGGTGGCGCCTATGCTCGGTTCAAGCCCGACGCCGGCAACCGGACCCAGAGGCGGCAAGAGCGCGGGAAGCGGCGGCAAAACGCCGGAAGCGTTCTCTACCTTAGGTTGGTGGCGCCTATGCTCGGTTCAAGCCCGACGCCGGCAACCGGACCCAGAGGCGGCAAGAGCGCGGGAAGCGGCGGCAAAACGCCGGAAGCGTTCTCTACCTTAGGTTGGTGGCGCCTATGCTCGGTTCAAGCCCGACGCCGGCAACCGGACCCAGAGGCGGCAAGAGCGCGGGAAGCGGCGGCAAAACGCCGGAAGCGTTCTCTACCTTAGGTTGGTGGCGCCTATGCTCGGTTCAAGCCCGACGCCGGCAACCGGACCCAGAGGCGGCAAGAGCGCGGGAAGCGGCGGCAAAACGCCGGAAACGTTCTCTACCTTAGGTTGGTGGCGCCTATGCTCGGTTCAAGCCCGACGCCGGCAACCGGACCCAGAGGCGGCAAGAGCGCGGGAAGCGGCGGCAAAACGCCGGAAGCGTTCTCTACCTTAGGTTGGTGGCGCCTATGCTCGGTTCAAGCCCGACGCCGGCAACCGGACCCAGAGGCGGCAAGAGCGCGGGAAGCGGCGGCAAAACGCCGGAAAGCGTTCTCTACCTTAGGTTGGTGGCGCCTATGCTCGGTTCAAGCCCGACGCCGGCAACCGGACCCAGAGGCGGCAAGAGCGCGGGAAGCGGCGGCAAAACGCCGGAAGCGTTCTCTACCTTAGGTTGGTGGCGCCTATGCTCGGTTCAAGCCCGACGCCGGCAACCGGACCCAGAGGCGGCAAGAGCGCGGGAAGCGGCGGCAAAACGCCGGAAACGTTCTCTACCTTAGGTTGGTGGCGCCTATGCTCGGTTCAAGCCCGACGCCGGCAACCGGACCCAGAGGCGGCAAGAGCGCGGGAAGCGGCGGCAAAACGCCGGAAGCGTTCTCTACCTTAGGTTGGTGGCGCCTATGCTCGGTTCAAGCCCGACGCCGGCAACCGGACCCAGAGGCGGCAAGAGCGCGGGAAGCGGCGGCAAAACGCCGGAAGCGTTCTCTACCTTAGGTTGGTGGCGCCTATGCTCGGTTCAAGCCCGACGCCGGCAACCGGACCCAGAGGCGGCAAGAGCGCGGGAAGCGGCGGCAAAACGCCGGAAGCGTTCTCTACCTTAGGTTGGTGGCGCCTATGCTCGGTTCAAGCCCGACGCCGGCAACCGGACCCAGAGGCGGCAAGAGCGCGGGAAGCGGCGGCAAAACGCCGGAAGCGTTCTCTACCTTAGGTTGGTGGCGCCTATGCTCGGTTCAAGCCCGACGCCGGCAACCGGACCCAGAGGCGGCAAGAGCGCGGGAAGCGGCGGCAAAACGCCGGAAGCGTTCTCTACCTTAGGTTGGTGGCGCCTATGCTCGGTTCAAGCCCGACGCCGGCAACCGGACCCAGAGGCGGCAAGAGCGCGGGAAGCGGCGGCAAAACGCCGGAAGCGTTCTCTACCTTAGGTTGGTGGCGCCTATGCTCGGTTCAAGCCCGACGCCGGCAACCGGACCCAGAGGCGGCAAGAGCGCGGGAAGCGGCGGCAAAACGCCGGAAACGTTCTCTACCTTAGGTTGGTGGCGCCTATGCTCGGTTCAAGCCCGACGCCGGCAACCGGACCCAGAGGCGGCAAGAGCGCGGGAAGCGGCGGCAAAACGCCGGAAGCGTTCTCTACCTTAGGTTGGTGGCGCCTATGCTCGGTTCAAGCCCGACGCCGGCAACCGGACCCAGAGGCGGCAAGAGCGCGGGAAGCGGCGGCAAAACGCCGGAAGCGTTCTCTACCTTAGGTTGGTGGCGCCTATGCTCGGTTCAAGCCCGACGCCGGCAACCGGACCCAGAGGCGGCAAGAGCGCGGGAAGCGGCGGCAAAACGCCGGAAGCGTTCTCTACCTGAGGTTGCTGGCGCCGATGCTCGGTTCAAGCCCGACGCCGGCAACCGGACCCAGAGGCGGCAAGAGCGCGGGAAGCGGCGGCAAAACGCCGGAAGCGTTCTCTACCTTAGGTTGCTGGCGCCTATGCTCGGTTCAAGCCCGACGCCGGCAACCGGACCCAGAGGCGGCAAGAGCGCGGGAAGCGGCGGCAAAACGCCGGAAGCGTTCTCTACCTTAGGTTGGTGGCGCCTATGCTCGGTTCAAGCCCGACGCCGGCAACCGGACCCAGAGGCGGCAAGAGCGCGGGAAGCGGCGGCAAAACGCCGGAAGCGTTCTCTACCTTAGGTTGGTGGCGCCTATGCTCGGTTCAAGCCCGACGCCGGCAACCGGACCCAGAGGCGGCAAGAGCGCGGGAAGCGGCGGCAAAACGCCGGAAGCGTTCTCTACCTTAGGTTGGTGGCGCCGATGCTCGGTTCAAGCCCGACGCCGGCAACCGGACCCAGAGGCGGCAAGAGCGTGGAAAGCGGTGGCAAAACGCCGGAAACGTTCTCTACCTTAGGTTGGTGGCGCCTATGCTCGGTTCAAGCCCGACGCCGGCAACCGGACCCAGAGGCGGCGAAGAGCGCGGGAAGCGGCGGCAAAACGCCGGAAGCGTTCTCTACCTTAGGTTGGTGGCGCCTATGCTCGGTTCAAGCCCGACGCCGGCAACCGGACCCAGAGGCGGCAAGAGCGCGGGAAGCGGCGGCAAAACGCCGGAAACGTTCTCTACCTTAGGTTGGTGGCGCCTATGCTCGGTTCAAGCCCGACGCCGGCAACCGGACCCAGAGGCGGCAAGAGCGCGGGAAGCGGCGGCAAAACGCCGGAAGCGTTCTCTACCTTAGGTTGGTGGCGCCTATGCTCGGTTCAAGCCCGAGGCCGGCAACCGGACCCAGAGGCGGCAAGAGCGCGGGAAGCGGCGGCAAAACGCCGGAAACGTTCTCTACCTTAGGTTGGTGGCGCCTATGCTCGGTTCAAGCCCGACGCCGGCAACCGGACCCAGAGGCGGCAAGAGCGCGGGAAGCGGCGGCAAAACGCCGGAAGCGTTCTCTACCTTAGGTTGGTGGCGCCTATGCTCGGTTCAAGCCCGACGCCGGCAACCGGACCCAGAGGCGGCAAGAGCGCGGGAAGCGGCGGCAAAACGCCGGAAGCGTTCTCTACCTTAGGTTGGTGGCGCCTATGCTCGGTTCAAGCCCGACGCCGGCAACCGGACCCAGAGGCGGCAAGAGCGCGGGAAGCGGCGGCAAAACGCCGGAAGCGTTCTCTACCTTAGGTTGGTGGCGCCTATGCTCGGTTCAAGCCCGACGCCGGCAACCGGACCCAGAGGCGGCAAGAGCGCGGGAAGCGGCGGCAAAACGCCGGAAGCGTTCTCTACCTTAGGTTGGTGGCGCCTATGCTCGGTTCAAGCCCGACGCCGGCAACCGGACCCAGAGGCGGCAAGAGCGCGGGAAGCGGCGGCAAAACGCCGGAAGCGTTCTCTACCTTAGGTTGGTGGCGCCTATGCTCGGTTCAAGCCCGACGCCGGCAACCGGACCCAGAGGCGGCAAGAGCGCGGGAAGCGGCGGCAAAACGCCGGAAGCGTTCTCTACCTTAGGTTGGTGGCGCCTATGCTCGGTTCAAGCCCGACGCCGGCAACCGGACCCAGAGGCGGCAAGAGCGCGGGAAGCGGCGGCAAACGCCGGAAGCGTTCTCTACCTTAGGTTGGTGGCGCCTATGCTCGGTTCAAGCCCGACGCCGGCAACCGGACCCAGAGGCGGCAAGAGCGCGGGAAGCGGCGGCAAAATGTCGGAAGCGTTCTCTACCTTAGGTTGGTGGCGCCTATGCTCGGTTCAAGCCCGACGCCGGCAACCGGACCCAGAGGCGGCAAGAGCGCGGGAAGCAGCGGCAAAACGCCGGAAGCGTTCTCTACCTTAGGTTGGTGGCGCCTATGCTCGGTTCAAGCCCGACGCCGGCAACCGGACCCAGAGGCGGCGAGAGCGCGGGAAGCGGCGGCAAAACGCCGGAAGCGTTCTCTACCTTAGGTTGGTGGCGCCTATGCTCGGTTCAAGCCCGACGCCGGCAACCGGACCCAGAGGCGGCAAGAGCGCGGGAAGCGGCGGCAAAACGCCGGAAGCGTTCTCTACCTTAGGTTGGTGGCGCCTATGCTCGGTTCAAGCCCGACGCCGGCAACCGGACCCAGAGGCGGCAAGAGCGCGGGAAGCGGCGGCAAAACGCCGGAAGCGTTCTCTACCTTAGGTTGGTGGCGCCTATGCTCGGTTCAAGCCCGACGCCGGCAACCGGACCCAGAGGCGGCAAGAGCGCGGGAAGCGGCGGCAAAACGCCGGAAAGCGTTCTCTACCTTAGGTTGGTGGCGCCTATGCTCGGTTCAAGCCCGACGCCGGCAACCGGACCCAGAGGCGGCAAGAGCGCGGGAAGCGGCGGCAAAACGCCGGAAGCGTTCTCTACCTTAGGTTGGTGGCGCCTATGCTCGGTTCAAGCCCGACGCCGGCAACCGGACCCAGAGGCGGCAAGAGCGCGGGAAGCGGCGGCAAAACGCCGGAAGCGTTCTCTACCTTAGGTTGGTGGCGCCTATGCTCGGTTCAAGCCCGACGCCGGCAACCGGACCCAGAGGCGGCAAGAGCGCGGGAAGCGGCGGCAAAACGCCGGAAGCGTTCTCTACCTTAGGTTGGTGGCGCCTATGCTCGGTTCAAGCCCGACGCCGGCAACCGGACCCAGAGGCGGCAAGAGCGCGGGAAGCGGCGGCAAAACGCCGGAAGCGTTCTCTACCTTAGGTTGGTGGCGCCTATGCTCGGTTCAAGCCCGACGCCGGCAACCGGACCCAGAGGCGGCAAGAGCGCGGGAAGCGGCGGCAAAACGCCGGAAACGTTCTCTACCTTAGGTTGGTGGCGCCTATGCTCGGTTCAAGCCCGAGGCCGGCAACCGGACCCAGAGGCGGCAAGAGCGCGGGAAGCGGCGGCAAAACGCCGGAAACGTTCTCTACCTTAGGTTGGTGGCGCCTATGCTCGGTTCAAGCCCGACGCCGGCAACCGGACCCAGAGGCGGCAAGAGCGCGGAAAGCGGCGGCAAAACGCCGGAAACGTTCTCTACCTTAGGTTGGTGGCGCCTATGCTCGGTTCAAGCCCGAGGCCGGCAACCGGACCCAGAGGCGGCAAGAGCGCGGGAAGCGGCGGCAAAACGCCGGAAACGTTCTCTACCTTAGGTTGGTGGCGCCTATGCTCGGTTCAAGCCCGAGGCCGGCAACCGGACCCAGAGGCGGCAAGAGCGCGGGAAGCGGCGGCAAAACGCCGGAAACGTTCTCTACCTTAGGTTGGTGGCGCCTATGCTCGGTTCAAGCCCGACGCCGGCAACCGGACCCAGAGGCGGCAAGAGCGCGGAAAGCGGCGGCAAAACGCCGGAAACGTTCTCTACCTTAGGTTGGTGGCGCCTATGCTCGGTTCAAGCCCGACGCCGGCAACCGGACCCAGAGGCGGCAAGAGCGCGGGAAGCGGCGGCAAAACGCCGGAAGCGTTCTCTACCTTAGGTTGGTGGCGCCTATGCTCGGTTCAAGCCCGACGCCGGCAACCGGACCCAGAGGCGGCAAGAGCGCGGGAAGCGGCGGCAAAACGCCGGAAGCGTTCTCTACCTTAGGTTGGTGGCGCCTATGCTCGGTTCAAGCCCGACGCCGGCAACCGGACCCAGAGGCGGCAAGAGCGCGGAAAGCGGCGGCAAAACGCCGGAAACGTTCTCTACCTTAGGTTGGTGGCGCCTATGCTCGGTTCAAGCCCGACGCCGGCAACCGGACCCAGAGGCGGCAAGAGCGCGGGAAGCGGCGGCAAAACGCCGGAAACGTTCTCTACCTTAGGTTGGTGGCGCCTATGCTCGGTTCAAGCCCGACGCCGGCAACCGGACCCAGAGGCGGCAAGAGCGCGGGAAGCGGCTGGCAAAACGCCGGAAAGTTCTCTACCTTAGGTTGGTGGCGCCTATGCTGGTTCAAGCCCGACGCCGGCAACCGGACCCAGAGGCGGCAAGAGCGCGGAAGCGGCGGCAAAACGGCTCGGAAGCGTTCTCTACACGAAGTTGGGTGGCGCCTATGCTCGGTTCAAGCCCGAAGCCGGCAACCGGACCCAGAGGCGGCAAGAGCGCGGGAAAGCGGCGGCAAAAAACGCCGGAAAGCGTTTCTCATACACTGAAGGTTGGGTGGCGCCTACTGCTCGGGTTCAAGCGCGACGCCGGCAAGCGGACCCAGAAGCGGCGGCAAAACGCCGGAAACGTTCTCTAGCTGAGGTTGGTGGCGCCGATGCTCTCTTCAAGCGCGACGCCGGCAAGCGGACCCAGAAGCGGCGAGAGCGCGGGAAGCGGCGGCAAAACGCCGGAAACGTTCTCTAGCTGAGGTTGGTGGCGCCGATGCTCTGTTCAAGCGCGACGCCGGAAAGCGGACCCAGAAGCGGCGAGAGCGCGGGAAGCGGCGGCAAAACGCCGGAAACGTTCTCTAGCTGAGGTTGGTGGCGCCGATGCTCTGTTCAAGCGCGACGCCGGAAAGCGGACCCAGAAGCGGCGAGAGCGCGGGAAGCGGCGGCAAAACGCCGGAAACGTTCTCTAGCTGAGGTTGGTGGCGCCGATGCTCTGTTCAAGCGCGACGCCGGAAAGCGGACCCAGAAGCGGCGAGAGCGCGGGAAGCGGCGGCAAAACGCCGAAACGTTCTCTAGCTGAGGTTGGTGGCGCCGATGCTCTGTTCAAGCCCGACGGCCGGCAAACCGGACCCAGAGGCGCAAGAGCGCGGGAAGCGGCTGCAAAACCCGGAAGAACGTTCTCTACCTTAGGTTGGTGGCGCCTATGCTCGTTTCAAGCCCGAAGGCCGGCACCGGACCCAGAGGCGGCAAGAGCGCGGGAAGCGGCGGCAAAACGCCGGAAACGTCTCTACCTTAGGTTGGTGGTCGCCTATGCCTCGGTTTCAAGCCCGACGCCGGCACACCGGACCCAGAGGCGGCAAGAGCGCGGGAAGCGGCGGCAAACGCCGGAAAGCGTCTTCTCTACCTTAGGTTGGTGGCGCCTATGGCTCGGTTCAAGCCCGAAGGCCGGCAACCGACCCAGAGGCGGCAAGAAGCGCGGGAAGCGGCGGCAAAACGCCGAAGCGTTCTCTACCTTAGGTTGGTGGCGCCCTATGCTCGGTTCAAGCCCGAGGCCGGCAACCGACCCAGAGGCGGCAAGAGCGCGGGAAGCGGCGGCAAAACGCCGGAAACGTTCTCTACCTTAGTTGGAGGGGCGGCCTATGCTCGGTTCAAGCCCGAGGCCGGCAACCGGACCCAGAGGCGGCAAGAGCGCGGGAAGCGGCGGCAAAACGCCGAAACGTTCCTCTACCTTAGGTTGGTGGCGCCTATGCTCGGTTCAAGCCCGAGGCCGGCAACCGGACCCAGAGGCGGCAAGAGCGCGGAAAGCGGCGGCAAAACGCCGGAAACGTTCTCTACCTTAGGTTGGTGGCGCCTATGCTCGGTTCAAAGCCCGAAGGACCGGCAAACCGGACCCAGAGGCGGCCAAGCGGCGGAAGAAAGCGCGGACGGCATCAAAACGACGGGGAAACGTCTCTACCTTAGGTGGGTGGCGCCTATGCTCGGTCAAGGCCCTGAAGCTGGCCGGCAACGGACCCGAGGCGGGCAAGAGCCGCGGGGAAGCGGCGGCAAAACGCCGGAAACGTTCTCTACCTTAGGTGGTGGCGCCTATGCTCGGTTTCAAGCCCGACGGACCGGCAACCGGACCCAGAGGCCGGCAAGAAGCGGCGGGAAGCGGCGGGCAAAACGCCGGAAAGCGTTCCTCTACCTTAGGTTGGTGGCGCCTATGGCCGGTCAAGCCCGACGGCCGGCAACCGGGACCCAGAGCGGCAAGAGCGCGGGAAGCGGCGGCAAAACGCCGGAAGCGTTCTCTACCTTAGGTTGGTGGCGCCTATGCTCGGTTCAAGCCCGACGCCGGCAACCGGACCAGAGCGGCAAGAGCGCGGGGAAGCGCGGCAAAACGCCGGAAAGCGTTCTCTACCTTAGTTGGTGGCGGCCTATGCTCGGTCAAGCCCGACGCCGGCAACCGGACCACCCAGAGTCGGCAAGAGCGCGGGAAAGCGGCGGCAAAACGCCGGAAGCGTTCTCTACCTTAGGTTGGTGGCGCCTATGCTCGGTGCAAGCCGAAGCCGGCAACCGGACCCAGAGGCGGCAGAGAGCGCGGGAAGCGGCGGCAAAACGCCGAAAGCGTTCTCTACACTTAGGTTGGTGGCGCTATGCTCGGTTCCAAGCCCGACGCCGGCAACCGGACCCAGAGGCGGCAAGAGCGCGGGAAGCGGCGGCAAAACGCCGGAAGCGTTCTCTACCTTAGGTTGGTGCGCCGATGCTCGGTTCAAGCCCGACGCCGGCAACCGGACCCAGAGGCGGCAAGAGCGCGGAGAAGCGGCGGCAAAACGCCGGAAACGTTCTCTACCTTAGTTGGTGGCAGCCTATGCTCGGTTCAAGCCCGAAGCCGGCAACCGGATCCCAGAGGCGGCGAGAGCGCGGGAAGCGGCGGCAAAACGCCGGAAAGCGCTTCTCTACCGGAGGTTGGTGGCGCCTAGGCTCGGTTCAAGCCCGACGCCGGCAACCGGACCCAGAAGGCGGCAAGAGCGCGGGAAGCGGCGGCAAAACGCCGAACGTTCTCTACCTGAGGTTGGTGGCGCCTATGCTCGGTTCAAGCCCGACGCCGGCAACCGGACCAAGGCGCAACGAGGCGCGGAAAGCGGCGGCAAAACGCCGGAAACGTTTCTCTACCTTAGGTGGGTGGCGACTATGCTCGTTCAAGCCGACGCCGGCAACGGACCCAGAAGGCGGCGAAGAGCGCGGAAAGCGGCGGCAAAACGCCGGAAACGTTCTCTACTTAGGTTGGTGGCGCCTATGCTCGGTTCAAGCCGAGGCCGGCAACCGACCCAGAGGCGGCAGAGAGCGCTGGAAGCGGCGCAAAACGCCGGAAAACGTTCTCTACCTAGGTTGGTGGCGCCGATGATCGGTTTCAAGCCCGAGGCCGGCAACCGGACCCAGAAGCGGCTAGAGCGCGAGAAGCGGCGGCAAAACGCCGCAAACTTCTCTAGCTGAGGTTGGTGGCACCGATGCTCTGTTCAATCGCGAAGCCGGAAAGCGGACCCAGAAGCGGCGAGAGTGCGGGAAGCGGTGGCAAAACGCCGGAAACGTTCTCTAGCTGAGGTTGGTGGCGCCGATGCTCTGTTCAAGCGCGACGCCCGGCAAGCGGACCCAGAAGCGGCGAGAACGCGGGAAGCGGAGGCAAAACGCCGCAAACGTTCTCTAGCTGAGGTTGGTGGCACCGATGCTCTGTTTAAGCGCGACGCCGGAAATTGGACCCAGAAGCGGCGAGAGCGCGGGAAGCGGTGGCAAAACGCCGGAAATGTTCTCTAGCTGAGGTTGGTGGCGCCGATGTTCTGTTCAAGCGCGACGCCGAAAAGCGGACCCAGAAGCGGCGAGAGCGCGGGAAGCGGCGGCAAAACGCCGGAAACGTTCTCTAGCTGAGTTTGGTGGCGTCGATGCTCTGTCAAGCGTGACGCCGGAAAGCGACCCAGAAGCGGCGAGAGCGTGGGAAGCGGGCGGCAAAAACGCCGGAAACGTTATCTAGCTTGAGGTTGGTGGCGTCGATGCTCTGTTCAAGCGTGACGCCGGAAAGCGGACTCAGAAGCGGCGAGAGCGCGGGAAGCGGCAGCAAAACGCCGGAAACGTTCTCTAGCTGAGGTTGGTGGCGCCGATGCTCTGTTCAAGCGCGACGCCGGAAAGCGGACCCAGAAGCGGCGAGAGCGCGGGAAGCGGCGGCAAAACGCCGGAAACGTTCTCTAGCTGAGGTTGGTGGCGCCGATGCTCTGTTCAAGCGCAACGCCGGAAAGCGGACCCAGAAGCGGCGAGAGCGCGGGAAGCGGCGGCAAAACGCCGGAACGTTCACTAGCTGAGGTTGGTGGCACCAATGCTCTGTTCAAGCGCGACGCCGAAAGCGGACCCAGAAGCGGCGAGAGTGCGGGAAGCGGCGGCAAAACGCCGGAAACGTTCTCTAGCTGAGGTTGGTGACGCAGATGATCTGTTCAAGCGCGACGCCGGAAAGCGGACCCAGAAGCGGCGAGAGCGCAGGAAGCGGCGGCAAAACGCCGGAAACGTTCTCTAGCTGAGGTTGGTGGCGCCGATGCTCTGTTCAAGAGCGACGCCGAAAAGCTGGACCCAGAGCGGCGAGAGCGTGGGAAGCGGCGGCAAAACGCCGGAAACGTTCTCTAGCTGAGGTTGGTGGCGCCGATGCTCTATTCAAGCGCGACGCCGGAAAGCGGACTCAGAAGCGGCGAGAGCGCGGGAAGCGGCAGCAAAACGCCGGAAACGTTCTCTAGCTGAGGTTGGTGGCGCCAATCCTCTTTCAAGCGCGACGCCGGAAAAAAGCAGACCCAGAAGCGGCGAGAACGCGGGAAGCGGCGGCAAAACGCCGGAAACGTTCTCTAGCTGAGGTTGGTGGCGCCGAGCTCTGTTCAAAGCGCGACGCCGGAAAGCGGACCCAGAAGCGGCGAGAGCGCGGGAAGCGGCGGCAAAACGCCGGAAACGTTCTCTAGCTGAGGTTGGTGGCGCCGATGCTCTGTTCAAGCGCGACGCCGGCAAGCGGACCCAGAAGCGGCGAGAGCGCGGGAAGCGGCGGCAAAACGCCGGAAACGTTCTCTAGCTGAGGTTGGTGGCGCCGATGCTCTGTTCATGCGCGACGCCGGAAAGCGGACCCAGAAGCGGCGAGAGCGCGGGAAGCGGCGGCAAAACGCCGGAAACGTTCTCTAGCTGAGGCTGGTGGCGCCGATGCTCTGTTCAAGCGCGACGCCGGAAAGCGGACCAGAAGCGGCGAGAGCGCGGGAAGCGGCGGCAAAACGCCGGAAACGTTCTCTAGCTGAGGTTGGTGGCCCCGATGCTCGGTTCAAGCGCGACGCCGGCAAGTGGACCCAGAAGCGGCGAGAGCGCGGGAAGCAGCGGCAAAACGCCGGAAACGTTCTCTAGCTGAGGTTGGTGGCGCCGATGCTCTGTTCAGCGCGACGCCGGAAAGCGGACCCAGAAGCGGCGAGAGCGCGGGAAGCGGCGGCAAAACGCCGGAAACGTTCTCTAGCTAAGGTTGGTGGAGCCGATGCTCTGTTCAAGCGCGACGCCGGAAGCGGACCCAGAAGCGGTGAGAGCGCGGGAAGCGGCAGCAAAACGCCGGAAACGTTCTCTAGCTGAGGTTGGTGGCGCCGATGCTCTGTTCAAGCGCGACGCCATAAAGCGGACCCAGAAGCGGCCAGAGCGCGGGAAGCGGCAGCAAAACGGCGGAAACGTTCTCTAGCTGAGGTTGGTGGCGCCGATGCTCTGTTGAAGCGCGACGCCGGAAAGCGGACCCAGAAGCGGCGAGAGCGCGGGAAGCGGCAGCAAAACGGCGGAAACGTTCTCTAGCTGAGGTTGGTGGCGCCGATGCTCTGTTCAAGCGCGACGCCGGAAAGCGGACCCAGAAGCGGCGAGAGCGCGGGAAGCGGCAGCAAAACGCCGGAAGCGTTCTCTACCTGAGGTTGGTGGCGCCGATGCTCGGTTCAAGCGTGACGCTGGCAAGCGGACCCAAAGCGGCGAGAGCGCGGGAAGCGGCGGCAAAACGCCGAAAACGTTCTCTACCTGAGGTTGGTGGCCCCGATGCTCGGTTCAAGCGCAACCTTCGCGAGCCCTCAGCTCCGGGTCCGCTTGCCGACTTTGCCGTGCTGCTGCAGCTTCGCGAGCCCTCAGTTCCGGGTCCGCTTGCCGGCGTTGCCGTTTTGCTGCAGCTTCCCACGCCCTAGACTCCAGGTCCGCTTGTTGTCTGCGTCGCCGTGCTGCAGCAGCTTTGCGAGCCCTCGACTCCGCTTGCAGTTGAGCCACCACTCTCGCCTTTTCATCCATAGCGGGCGCACCGTTATCAGAAGCGACCGTTATCATCCATGGCTGAAGAGAGAAAGAGAGCGCGCGTCGCTAGCGAACGCGCTTGTGCACCGCAGCGCCCCTAGCGGACTCCATGCAAACCGTAGCTACGGACGACAAGGGAGGGACAAGGCTCGGCCCTAATGTGCTTCGCCCCTAGAACAGTGAACAGTAAGCATGGTGTTCCTGATTACAACCGTAGGCATGGTATCATCTGTTCCTGCTCCAGAATATGTTTCGTACCATCTAAGGCGAGACTGTCGAGAGCGCTTGCTGAAATCGATATTTTAAACCTGCTTATAACGAACCTACATACAACGAATGCCAGGATATAACGAAATTTTTCTATTCCCCGCCGTTACTCCATAGAAGCAGGTGTATTTGAGACCTCTTCGTAACTAAGTGACAGCGGGATACCCCTCGAAATACCGAATTTTCCCCGCCGACAACCTAGTGATTTCGCCCCAAATTTTGTCATTTTTGCGCGAGCACCAACCGGAAGCACCTTCTCCGACGCGACGGAATGCGAAGCGGCGGCGTCGCGCTTGGCGCACTCACGGCGACTGCGAGGCGAGAGCGAGCGCAGGTTTGCCTGCGCTCGCTCGAGAATCGAACGTATGCGCATGTGAGATTTTGCCGATTTTGTGGCTGTGCGCCTAGAACAAGAAAAATAGTACGCACTAACCGTTTGGTGGGCAATCAGCGATTAATCCGTCAGCCAATACATGGGGTTCAATAGGGGCTCGGCGGGGAATCTTCCCGACTACGTTTTAAACCGCAATTACGCATTAAGCGGGTACGAATTAACGAGGTTTGACTGTGCTATCCTTACTTCGTATAGCTGTCTGCTAATTTGCTGTCGCAATCGATGCTTCGCCTTTCGGGCGAAACTGGGACTTTTTTATTCATCGCAAATTTAGTGTATTGGGAGTAAATCTTGAGCGATAGTACATACGGTAAGCGTTTATTTTTCGAATTTCCGTGCCAAACCTGCATATCACGAAATCCTCTTTATAACGAAGTTTTTTCGGGAATTTCTCAATTTCGTTATATCCAGGTTTAACTATGCGAAAACAAAAGTACTTGCATCGTATATGAGGTGGTAACCTTTCATGGCGAGAACCTCTTGCTGATGCTTGACAACGTCGCTGGGGTACTCATTGCCTTTGAGTATCTGGAACATAAACGAGGCATCGAAATAAGATTCGCTTATAGAGGTCGCACATTGCCGCTCATGTGCGCAGAAATTGATGTGCTTTGTTAAATGGACCTATAATTCGTAGATTGAAAGATGTGCCGTAAAATAATTAATTAAAAAGTTAATTAGCGTAATTATGCTAATTACTCAATTAGGCGTTTTGATTTCTCGTGGAAGTTATAGCCGCCTCATCGCGTAGTTTAGATCAAGGATCTTAATTGTGCTTTCTGCCACAGGCTCTTTTCAAAGATTTGGTGCAGCTAAAATGAAACACCCTGTGTAGAGGGAATTTCAAGCTTCATTCGTTGCCTGGCTGGCAGTTTCCTGCGGTTGCCTACTGTGTCGACATAGAAAAGGTGATAATAGTTTTATTTACCACGATCCTGAATAGTGCATGCAAGTGCAGGATCCCGGAACATCAACTACTGCCGCGAAGCCAACCCTGGGGCGATGGGGTTGGCGCAACTCTACGGGAAGCATTATTTAAAAATCGATTTCTGAGCAGTACCTTATTTTTCGCGAATTACACTTTACGTATCCTTAATCATGACAATGGTCTCACGCCAGACGTTGCGTCTCGTTTAATTTCAATGGTTGGATTTTTTTCCTGGGACGCTTTTGTAGACCCGTTTAAAACGCATCGGCCGATATTTTTAATGGCTGATTGCAGTGCAGCGAGAACTCATCCGCTGATTGCGCACTGGTGGCATATACTCTAAGTTTCCCTCTACACAGGGTGTTTCATTTTAGCTGCACCAAATCTTTGAAAAGAGCCTGTGGCAGAAAGTACAATTAAGATCCTTGATCTAAACTATACGCGATGAGGCGGCTATTACTTCCACGAGAAATCAAAACGCCTAATTGAGTAATGAGCATAATTACGCTAATTAATTTTTAATTAATTATTTTACGGCACATCTTTCAATCTACGAATTATAGCCGCTGAGTTGGCAAGGCGTATTCACTTGGAACGAATTCTCAGGACTGAACCAGTTTCGGGATATAAATTTTTGACGTGTCCGACGAAATGTATGGGCGTTCCAGTTAACCTTTTGAGGAAAACGCTGTTTATGCATTGAAGCACAAAGTTAACTGGAACGCCCATACATTTCGTCGGACACGTTAAAATTATTATCTCGAAACTGTTTCAGTGCTGAGAATTCGTTCGAAGTGGATACGCCTTGCGAACTCAGCGGCTATAATTCGTAGATTGAAAGATGTGCGTAAAATAATTAATTAAAAAGTTAACTAGCGTAATTATGCTAATTAATCAATTAGGCGTTTGATGTCTCGTGGAAGTAATGGCCGCCTCATCGAGTAGTTTAGATCAAGGATTATAATTGTGCTATCTGCCACAGGCAATTTTTAAAAATTCGGTGCAGCTAAAATGAAGCACCCTGTATGTAGGTCAAGTTTGGTTTTATTCCGCGAGCTGAAATTTTTTCTTGGGGCGCTTTTGTTCAGCTACTATGCGGCGAAGAAGCACTACAGGGGGACAAAGATTCGTTCGTTGTTGTATTGAAAGGAAAGACCTCGTCGATCACTTTAAAACTCATAGACTTGAATGTGCAGCTAAAATGCACATTCGTGTCCAGATAGATGTACAAACAAAGCTGACACTGCCCAATTCTGCAACAAGTAGCGGACCGATTCGCTTTATGGAATGACATCCAAGCACTAAGCCCTGCTATGCGCACTATATATTGTCAATTTTCAGCGCATGTTAAAATGTTTTATTTCGTATTTAGAAAGATAAACATTACGTTCTAGCTTAACCTATGAATACCCATCAGTAGTTACATTGAATTATTGACCAATTAATTAGGTAGTTATACAGGGAGGTAATTAATAGAACTATGGTAACTAGTGAGCGCTAGTTACTGTTGTACGATGTTTAGCTCTCTCGGTTTTACACACCTGCAATGTAATGGATATCAAATGAAATATCATAAAACAAGTAATTCAACAATGAGGCCTGCTGGGAACATGTTATAAGTTATTTTACTGGTACAGCAGTTGTTTTGATTCGTGCACGTCGTCATTGCGGCCATTCGTACTTGAATATAATGAGCATCTTGCTTAACACTAATAACTGATAACGCCCAGTCTACCTTTCATAAAGCATTCCGTCATGGATATCAAATGAAAACTAATTCAAACAGTGACTCAATTATCAGTTATTAGCGATCACTCGTGATACGCTCAGTTCAATGTTCTCGCCTTTTATACAGTATTGCCTAATGGATATTAAATGAAAAGTCATATAAACACTGATTCAATAATAAAAACTACGAGATGGTAGAACCGAGTCACTTGCGATCACGAATCACTTTCTTTAGTACAGTGGTAGCCTTGATTCGTGCACGTCGTCATTGGCATCAATAGAAAGTGATTACATGAGTATCTTTGGTTACCATTATTAGCTGATAATGCCGAGTCATTAGTGATCGCTAGTTATGCGTTACGTTCGATGTGCTCGTACATTTAAGCAGTATAGCTGATTCGAAGCGTTGAGCAATGGTCTGCCATGTTGTTTCAGGATTTGCCATGATGGCACTCCATGTTCTGATAACAGCGCGTGCGCAGAAAGTATACGCCAGTTTCTGGCGAGGGGGAGAAAACGTGCCTCGGGCCGTGACGCAGCAGGCCCCTTCAAGCATTGACAGCGTGCAGCATGCTGCGGGCCGAAGTACAGGGTGCAACTCGGATGCGGCGGGGGCTGCCGTCGCAACGCGAGGGTAATTGGATGTGATGGACGTTCGCGCCGAAGATTAAAACGATGGTTGATTTTTAAAGCGATAGCTGCGTACCATGATGTAGCCAAACTCGGCGGGTTATAACGTTGGATAATGAACGCTGTTTACTCCAAAGAATGATATGGCGGGTAGAGTCGCAATAGGGTTTAAAGCGGTAGCCCTGTGGCGGCCCATACGCGAAAAAAGATTGACTGTCACTTAAGTTTTTTCACGTTATTTGAATGCGAAAGCATTATGACTTCTCTGAGTTATCACCAATAAAGACTCCTTAAGCATTACAACCTGCTTGCGATCCTTTCTTCGCTTTCTTTGCGTTCATTAATCACCAGACCACATTCAGAACTCATCGCCAAGTTGCTACGAGTTAATATTGTGATCCACTTTAATCCACCTTAACCCAGTTTAATCCATTCTAAATTACTTTACTTCACTTAATTCACTTTACCTTAAGTCACCTTACTCTAATTTGTTCTAACTTTAATTAACTTCACTGTAATTCACCTTAATTTACTTTAATTCACAATAACTACCCATAATTACTACTAATTAACGTTGTCATACCATTTACTATCTTCTGTATTACTACTGATTTCATTCAAGACGCTGATGATGTCACATTTATTTTTGGTACCACTCGTTGCGGCTTTTCCTCCTCATGGCGCATTTGCTTAATGCTTTCGCATTAATAACTGCTGTAGACGACAACGGTCCGTCTGCACAGCACGGAGTGAACAGCTTTCCCGCTTTCATTGCGATTTGCGCAGCCCCGGTGCGCGGCGTCCCGTCATGCTCAGAGATGCTGCAGATAGTACTTGCATGGCGAGAGGGTGAGCGTGTATACTGCTCCAGTGCACACGATAGAGTGAGACCGCTGCTCCGGCCTAAATGGGTAGGGCAACGATTTTGTAGCGAGGCATTATGACTTATTCTACTCTAGTCTTATCATCCACCGCTCATGGCCGGCTGATCCCGTTGATAAGACGAGCAGACCGTCGTTCCGACCACTGTAATAATGCCTTTTCGCGCGATAAGCGCGAAAAGGCATTATTACCTTAAATGCATCGCTACAAAATACCGGCCCAGAAGTGCTTCCTGACGCCGTGGTGGGAACGCGCCTTTGCCGATACGGATGGCACAAGAGCTGAAGCAAGTTTCCGCCAGGTTGGCTTCTCTGTGCCGTGTAGAACAACTTTTATCACTTGTCACGGCGTGACGAAGCTCGGCCAACGGCGGTTCGGGTGGTGCGAGGAAAAGAGGGGCCCTGTGTATACAATGCAGGGACAATATCCTTACCAGTACACGGAAGCCCAAGTCCAGAGTCCACTCAAGTTCTCCTAAGAGATTTGATATTCGAGATGTGGCTTATGGTAAACAAAAAATAATAATCACGATAAGTAAGCCAGAAAAGGTCCATTCCACTGTCAATCTGCATCAAATCGACATTCATGGCACATGAAAGCTTTTCTGTAATCGCAAAGGAACATTCGCAACACTAGCACTGCGTTGGATCTCATGTAAAGCTTTCATTGTTGTTGTATCCCCTCTATAGTATATAATTAATAATCATGTACTAGTAGTAGTAGTATAGTAGTAGTAGCAGTAGTATGAGTATTAATTATTATTGTTGTCATCTTCGTTTTACACGCCCGTGGAAATGGTCCAGTGGTTGATGCTCAGCGAAAACGGCAGATAAGAGTTGACATGGATGAAGTATAAGAAACGAAACGAACGGAAGTTCGAAATGGTGACACTGGATCAGCTAAATAAATGAATAGCTATGACTGCTCTCTTAATCTTGTTCCACATAGGTTCCAGGTAAAACAATGCTCCAGATATTTAAGTTCCAGGTAAAACAATGCTCCAGATAATTTAGCCGCAACGGCCGGAATTTTATATAGATCCGAGTTGATCAAATAGCGAGTTTTATCCGAAACAGTAGCTGTCTTTTCTCTTATCTTTTGCTTAGTTAAGTGGAACGAGTCAAACTTATCGGAAACCAGTGATTGAAAACACTGGATCACCTAAATAAATAATTTCGCTCTTTCTTTATCGGCTCCTATGGCGCCGCGGCTTCTTTAACAGACGACTGGCAGAAAAGCAATGAAGTTCTGGGAGTGCAACGCTTGAGCGTTACAAATTTTTATACTACCTCCATTTTCAGCAGATGGACCACTACATTAGAGAGGGGCAGCGCAGGTTGTAGAAGTCACACAGATAAGACGGTCAACGAGCCTGCCAACGACCGCTTACTCCTACCGTTAAGATTGAGCATCAAATGCGTTTTATAAACTAGGAAAGTGAATTCGCCGTCCCATTTCGCTCGCAGATCAGGGAATTTATTATTTTGCATCAGGTTTCTGAAAACAGGAGCTGATGTCGTGGTCGTAGGACTGCAATCTATTCGCAAAGATAAAAAAATGTCACAATACGTAGATCTGTACTGCAAATCACCGCGAAATGCTGCGGATGTGTGGCGCTGTTTCGTGCCTTCATGAATGATTCACTATTGCGGATAGGTAGCTCACAGCAAAGAAACGAATGTGTCGGATAATTTACATAAACAAAACGAAGCACAATGACGATGAGAAAGAAATCATCTGGTTGTACATCTGAAAACTTTAGTTGAGCTGCCCTCGGCTTGGCATCGTTTACTGTTTCTGCTTTTCCGGGCA
>NC_051159.1:187299437-187364210 GCF_013339745.2 Dermacentor silvarum | reverse complement strand
GCAACGGCCAAAACTGGCGGAAGCGTTCTTCCCTTAGGTTGGTGGCGCCTATGCTCGGTTCAAGCCCGACGCCGGCAACCGGACCCAGAGTCGGCGAGAGCGCGGGAACGCAGCGGCAAAATGTCGGAAGCGTTCTCTACCTTAGGTTGGTGGCGCCTATGCTCGGTTCAAGCCCGACGCCGGCAACCGGACCCAGAGGCGGCAAGAGCGCGGGAAGCAGCGGCAAGATGTCGGAAGCGTTCTCTACCTTAGGTTGGTGGCGCCTATGCTCGGTTCAAGCCCGACGCCGGCAACCGGACCCAGAGTCGGCGAGAGCGCGGGAAGCGGCGGCAAAATGTCGGAAGCGTTCTCTACCTTAGGTTGGTGGCGCCTATGCTCGGTTCAAGCCCGACGCCGGCAACCGGACCCAGACGCGGCAAGAGCGCGGGAAGCAGCGGCAAAATGTCGGAAGCGTTCTCTACCTTAGGTTGGTGGCGCCTATGCTCGGTTCAAGCCCGACGCCGGCAACCGGACCCAGAGTCGGCGAGAGCGCGGGAAGCGGCGGCAAAACGCCGGAAGCGTTCTCTACCTTAGGTTGGTGGCGCCTATGCTCGGTTCAAGCCCGACGGCCGGCAACCGGACCCAGAGGCGGCAAGAGCGCGGGAAGCGGCGGCAAAACGCCGGAAGCGTTCTCTACCTTAGGTTGGTGGCGCCTATGGCTCGGTTCAAGCCCGACGCCGGCAACCGGACCCAGAGGCGGCGAGAGCGCGGGAAGCGGCGGCAAAACGCCGGAAGCGTTCTCTACCTTAGGTTGGTGGCGCCTATGCTCGGTTCAAGCCCGACGCCGGCAACCGGACCCAGAGGCGGCAAGAGCGCGGGAAGCAGCGGCAAAATGTCGGAAGCGTTCTCTACCTTAGGTTGGTGGCGCCTATGCTCGGTTCAAGCCCGACGCCGGCAACCGGACCCAGAGGCGGCAAGAGCGCGGGAAGCGGCGGCAAAACGCCGGAAGCGTTCTCTACACGAAGTTGGTGGCGCCTATGCTCGGTTCAAGCCTGAAGCCGGCAACCGGACCCAGAGGCGGCAAGAGCGCGGGAAGCGGCGGCAAAACGCCGGAAGCGTTCTCTACACGAAGTTGGTGGCGCCTATGCTCGGTTCAAGCCCGACGCCGGCAACCGGGACCCAGAGGCGGCAAGGAGCGCGGGAAGCTGCGGCAAAACGCCGGAACGTCTCTTACACTTAGGTTGGTGGCGCCTACGCTCGGTTCAAGCCCGACGGCCGGCAACCGGACCCAGAGGCGGCAAGAGAGCGGGAAGCGGCGGCAAAACGCCGGAACCGTTCTCTACCTTAGGTTGGTGGCGCCTATGCTCGGTTCAAGCCCGAGGCCGGCAACCGGACCCAGAGGCGGCAAGAGCGCGGAAAGCGGCGGCAAAACGCCCGGAACGTTCTTACCTTAGGTTGGTGGCGCCTATGCTCGGTTCAAGCCCGAGGCCGGCAACCGGACCAGAGGCGGCAAGAGCGCGGAAGCGGCGGCAAAACGCCGGAAACGTTCTCTACTTAGGTTGGTGGCGCCTATGCTCGGTTCAAGCCCGACGCCGGCAAACCGGACCCAGAGGCGCAAGAGCGCGGAAAGCGGCGGCAAAACGCCGGAAACGTTCTTACCTTAGGTTGGTGGCGCCTATGCTCGTTCAAGCCCGCGGCCGGCAACCGGACCCAGAGGCGGCAAGAGCGCGGGAAGCGTCGGCAAAACGCCGGAAACGTTCTCTACACTTAGGTTGGTGTGCGACTATGCTCGGTTCAAGCCCGAGGCCGGCAACCGGACCAGAGGCGGCAAGAGCGCGGGAAGCGGCTGGCTAAAACGCCGGAAGCGTTCTCTACACTAAGTTGGTGGCGCCTAGGCTCGGTTCAAGCCCGACGCCGGCAACCGGACCCAGAGGCGGCAAGAGCGCGGAAAGCGCGGCAAACGCCGGAAACGTTCTCTACCTTAGGTTGGTGGCGCCTATGCTCGTTCAAGCCCGAGGCCCGGCAACCGACCCAGAGGCGGCAAGAGCGCGGAAGCGGCGGCAAAACGCCGGAAGCGTCTCTACCTTAGGTTGGTGGCGCCTATGCTCGGTTCAAGCCCGACGCCGGCAACCGGACCCAGAGGCGGCAAGAGCGCGGGAAGCGGCGGCAAAACGCCGGAAGCGTTCTCTACCTTAGGTTGGTGGCGCCTATGCTCGGTTCAAGCCCGACGGCCGGCAACCGGACCCAGAGGCGGCAAGAGCGCGGAAGCGGCGGCAAAACGCCGGAAACGTTCTCTACCTAGGTTGGTGGCGCCTATGCTCGGTTCAAGCCCGAGGCCGGCAACCGGACCCAGAGGCGGCAAGAGCGCGGGAAGCGGCGGCAAAACGCCGGAAAGCGTTCTCTACCTAGGTTGGTGGCGCCTATGCTCGGTTCAAGCCCGACGCCGGCAACCGGACCCAGAGGCGGCAAGAGCGCGGGAAGCGGCGGCAAAACGCCGGAAGCGTTCTCTACCTTAGGTTGGTGGCGCCTATGCTCGGTTCAAGCCCGAGGCCGGCAACCGGACCCAGAGGCGGCAAGAGCGCGGGAAGCGGCGGCAAAACGCCGGAAGCGTTCTCTACCTTAGGTTGGTGGCGCCTATGCTCGGTTCAAGCCCTGACGCCGGCAACCGGACGCGGGAAGCGGCGGCAAACGCCGGAAACGTTCTCTACCTTAGGTTGGTGGCGCCTATGCTCGGTTCAAGCCCGACGCCGGCAACCGGACCCAGAGGCGGCAAGAGCGCGGAAAGCGGCGGCAAAACGCCGGAAGCGTTCTCTACCTTAGGTTGGTGGCGCCTATGCTCGGTTCAAGCCCGAGGCCGGCAACCGGACCCAGAGGCGGCAAGAGCGCGGGAAGCGGCGGCAAAACGCCGGAAACGTTCTCTACCTTAGGTTGGTGGCGCCTATGCTCGGTTCAAGCCCGAGGCCGGCAACCGGACCCAGAGGCGGCAAGAGCGCGGGAAGCGGCGGCAAAACGCCGGAAGCGTTCTCTACCTTAGGTTGGTGGCGCCTATGCTCGGTTCAAGCCCGAGGCCGGCAACCGGACCCAGAGGCGGCAAGAGCGCGGGAAGCGGCGGCAAAACGCCGGAAGCGTTCTCTACCTTAGGTTGGTGGCGCCTATGCTCGGTTCAAGCCCGAGGCCGGCAACCGGACCCAGAGGCGGCAAGAGCGCGGAAGCGGCGGCAAAACGCCGGAAACGTTCTCTACCTTAGGTTGGTGGCGCCTATGCTCGGTTCAAGCCCGAGGCCGGCAACCGGACCCAGAGGCGGCAAGAGCGCGGGAAGCGGCGGCAAAACGCCGGAAAGCGTTCTCTACCTTAGGTTGGTGGCGCCTATGCTCGGTTCAAGCCCGAGGCCGGCAACCGGACCCAGAGGCGGCAAGAGCGCGGGAAGCGGCGGCAAAACGCCGGAAGCGTTCTCTACCTTAGGTTGGTGGCGCCTATGCTCGGTTCAAGCCCGAGGCCGGCAACCGGACCCAGAGGCGGCAAGAGCGCGGGAAGCGGCGGCAAAACGCCGGAAGCGTTCTCTACCTTAGGTTGGTGGCGCCTATGCTCGGTTCAAGCCCGAGGCCGGCAACCGGACCAGAGGCGGCAAGAGCGCGGGAAGCGGCGGCAAAACGCCGGAAACGTTCTCTACCTTAGGTTGGTGGCGCCTATGCTGGGTTCAAGCCCGAGGCCGGCAACCGGACCCAGAGGCGGCAAGAGCGCGGGAAGCGGCGGCAAAACGCCGGAAACGTTCTCTACCTTAGGTTGGTGGCGCCTATGTTCGGTTCAAGCCCGACGCCGGCAACCGTACCCAGAGTCGGCAAGAGCGCGGGAAGCGGCGGCAAAACGCCCGAAGTGGCGCCGATGCTCGGTTCAAGCGCGAGCTTTGCGCGCCCTCATCTCCGCGTCGGTAACGAGAGAGAAAGAGAGCGTGCGTCGGGAACGAACGCCTTTGTGCACCGCAGCGCCCCTAGCGGTCTCCATGCAAACTAGAGCTACGGACACCGGAGGAGACGAGGGACAAGGCTCGGCCCTAAGGTGCTTCGCCCCTAAAAAACGAAAAAAGAGTGTTTGCGAAAAAGGTGAATTCGCGCTCCGCTTGTGAGCTCCACGCGCCGCGCACGACTGCAGAATTTGGCTAAGATGTTCATAGCAGCGTATACGCTATCCGCGGATTGTGTCTTTTCACCAAGCCCAAAGGCTGATTCAGGACCTCTTGAAGAGGGAGTTTTATTTCGGGAGCTATACTATCGAAACACATTGGTATGGCGAAAGAGTAGTATCACTCGGCATTTACTGCATCCGATTTGATGAGCTTCAACAGATTAAAAAGAAAACGTTTAATATGTTGACTGTATAGGGCGCACAGTTTTTTTTTATTGCGATAACAATTATATGGACACTCCAAAGCAGATTTCTGCCGTTGCCGTCGCCGTGAGGTTCCGTATGACGTCAATGGAGATGAAATCGTCGCCGCGCGCCGCCGAACGCTGTATGTGCGAGTGAAAGGGCGCGAGGGACGCGCGTTCACGGGGAGTGAACCCACGGCGGAGAACAAACGCGCGTTCTGCGCCGTGCTCCCTTAAGGGCTGATGATGATGATAAGTGGTTCTTGAGGGAAAGGGAAAGGATTGGCGCTATCTTCTGCAGCCCTTGAGGGAGCACGGCTCAGCTGCTGCGACAACCAGCGACCTCCTGTTCCCGTCGCCTCCCCACCTCCGAGCTCTCCACAGCCTTTTGGAGTTTGTGGAACTGAACGGAATCTCCGCCCATCGCTAAGCGCTCGTCCCTAGCAGGCCATCGCCTCCATCACCAGCCTCCTCCATGATCGGATGAGACTCTTGCTGCTTCTTCTTCTCTTCCCTTCCTTTCAACATCTTTATCTCCGTTTTCCCCTTCTCCTGACGCTGCGCCGTGCTCCCTATTGGGCAGCAGAAATAAGCGTCACTTTCTTCTTCAATAAAATCACTACTACTACGGCTCAGCGCCAATTAAGGGCTGCAGAAGTAGGCGTCTCTTTCCTCCTTTACAATCAAAATATATGTAGAGCAAACGCGCCTTCTTCCGACGCACGAAAGGCCGTGGGGGGGAGGGGGAGGGAAGAGAAGCAGCGACGTTTAGCTGCGGCACCAAGTGCCTATTTATATCAGAGGCTCCGGCAACAGTCCCCAACGCCGCACGCATTTTGTGCGAACGCGGGCAAAACGCCGACGGCGTCGAAAACAGTTCTGCGTGTTGCCGGTGCTGCTGCATGTCCAAGTTTAAACAGCTGATAAAGCTACTATCATTACTCCGTATAGCTCTCTACAAATTTGCTATCGCAATTGATGCTTCGCCTTTCAGGTGAAACTGCGACAACTTTTTTACGCCCGTCAATCTTTTTAAATGCTGGTTGAAAACTGCAGAATTGAAAAAAAAAGTTGTCGGCCCTTCCCCTACCGGAAACATGGGGGGGGGGGGGGGGGGACGCGGAGCTTGTCGTGCCCTCAAAATTGGGTGTCGCGTCCCCTGGCCTCAGGGTTTGCTGCCCTTCGTTGACGCTGGACTTCGGTAAGACGGGCTTTTAACGTGGGATCCGCTGCCTGTAACCGATCCTGGGCTTGGGCTGCCTTCAACGCAGGATCCGCACGTCGAGCGCGAGCCTGTCCCCGGCGACTTTGACGGCGTTTCTAGTCGAAAGCGGCCTGTTCCGCCGCCGACCGAGCCAAAGTCGGACCGAACGACGCGTCGCCTTCGGAGATCCTTATCTTCCCTTGCCCTTCCCCGGGCGGCCCGCTCCTGATTGGGTGCTCCCGTCACGTGTTGCGGACGCGCGCCTCACGTGTTTCACCACGGTCACCAGCCTTTCCCGCCGTTTTCCTCAAGGAGTTTTCCTTTACTTGCGCGAGACTTGTGCGACACGGGCTTTTTGCGGTCACACCTTCAACGGCACCGACACTTGTGAGGCAATACAAGCTTCGCTTGAAAAACATTCTAGTTTACAGCTCTGCAACTCAGCAATAAAAAGGTATCACAAGTCTGGAAACTACACCTACTGTGGCTACACCCATTCTGAAGTCTAAAGCGGACATGATTGACGTATTATACACAGCTCTCAAACAGGCCACTAATTTGTGAATAAGACGTTTGTAGAGCTTTCGCACTTCTCACCTCCACCAAATGAAAGGCGATTTTTTTTCTACGAGGACCGTAAATTCAAAATGTACGCAGCGAGGGCACTATAGTTCAAGTGCGAGCGCCTGTATCACGCCTAGGCTGTCCCCCCTTCCTCTTCTTCATTATAATTTTAACAATCTAGCTTTAGCGGTAAACTTATACATAAAATTTATCCGCTTTAGTTGCTCGAACAGATGCAGTTTACGCAGGTGCGCTTTTTGTTTTTGATACAGCGTTAGGGACCTGTAAACGTCAAGCTTCAATTTTTTTTAATTTACCAATTTTCGAAATTTATCCTTCTCGCCCAAATGCAGCAGATTTTGTTCAAATCCGTCCAGCGGTTGTCTCATGAAAACATTTATATGTCTCACGTGTATTTGAAAAGAGAAATCGGAGTCAACCCCGAGCTAAGGATCGATGAAGAAGTGCTTATTTCGCTGTTTTGCGTGTGTTGATCGTATTTACAACACACGTGGAGGCACAAGATAATGCGTTCCTCAAATATGCAACGCACCATCTTCCGCCGCAGCATTCTGCATGCTGATGCACCACAGAAATCTGAGGCCTTGTATCGCAAATGTTTCCACATAAATTTTGTTACTTTTTGATCGTTCATCAGGACAAGTTGCCGATTCCGGCAATGCCAACGGTATATATATATATATATATATATATATACATACTATATATAGACCCTTTTCGCGAAGCAGTTTGTTTTAGAGAAACGAGATGGCGCTCACAGCGGCGCGCCATACGTCTCCTCAGCGACCGCGCACGAATACGAAACCATTACCGCTTCTACCTTGCTTTTGCGCGATCAGCTGTCGGAAATGCAACTGAGTTTTCGCTAACACGCTGTGCTCCAATCATGCTAGATTGAATCATGTGGATTGAAGACGTGTGCAGTAGCTGGCTGCAAAAATAGTGACTGGCATGTTAAGGAATAGAATGGATCTGTGTGGCCAAGTTCGCGAACCGCTGCTGCAACTGTCCGAACGTGTTACCGGCACTTCGAGATGTACGGCTTTCCTCGAGAAGACAGACATTTGCTCATCCGCCAGCCTTGTATTTCTGACCTTCAAAGAAAGGGCTTCATCCCCAGAACGTCGGAAAGAGTGAGTACCACTCGTTAAACAATGACAAAGGGAGTAGCGCCGCTTCCTGTCTTAGTAAGTTTCGAGCACGTTATATATACACATCTGTCCCAAATGGCACGAAAACTTACGCCCACTCTATCGCCGACGTATCAAGAATAAGTGAATGGGCGCACACTTGAAGATATACGCACTGTATACGCACAATAAATGACGGACTACACCTATGGCGCACGAATGGTCGAAGCTGAATGTTTCGTGACGGTCCACAAGAGTAAGCGAGTTACTAGCTGTAATATATATTTGCTACTAGGTATTACAATGTACAAAACAGCTACGTTTCAAGCCTTGTGCGCAGCAAGAACAAATCTATTGGAACTGAGCACACCCGCGAGCGATTAGGCAGGAAATAATCAGATAGTGGCCGCACCGAGGAACTTCACTGAGTCATACACTGACAAGCCACTGCTTCAAAATATTTGCCGAATAAAGAACAAAGAGCAAAACACACTAAACCGGACTGAATTCATGAGCGGAATGTTTGGATAGCTTGGAATACATATTTAGCCCCGCTTTTAGAACAAGCACCATATACGCTGCTTGCGCCGTTTGGCGCAAGCAGCGTATATGCGAAAGCAGCGTTAATCAGCTCCGAAAAGCTTTTGCATGTTCTCTGAAGCTGCAATCAAAGCTTCGTGTCGTCCACCTAGTCACCGTCTACGATATTTCCGAAAACACGTTTTCTAATACCCCTGACACACGGACACACTAAAGTCCTTTAGGTAGGGGGACATCTAACACATGACAAAGGAGTATCTCCCTCCCCGCAAAGTTCCTTTGCGGAAAAGAAGATCGGGCATCTACTTTTCGAGCGGAAAGGTGTACTCTCGCATACAGCGTGCACAACTCGTCAATAGACGAAAACGTGTTACATAACTACGGTGCCCCGTAAGTATTATTTTTACCTTGGAAAATGTATTAATCTTTAGCGGTAATGCGCTTTGTCAAACAGTGAAGATTTACTCTAGCTATACTCTCAAACGCTCGCACCACGTCGCTAGCGCCGCCATGTTGAATTCCGGATATGCGCATTATCATTACAAATGGGAAAAAAAGTTTTTAGGTTCTGCAATCACTAAATGTAACCTACATGCGCAGCTTTTTGTAAGTGATTTATCTCTTGCTGCTTTAACCAACAGCGCTTTTTTTTCACGTTCATCTGAGGAACCACCTAGGCCGGTATTTTGTAGCGATGCCTTTCTGGTGATAATGCCTTTTCGCGCTTATCGCGCTTTGTCAGTGGTCAGAGCGACGGTCCGCTCGCGTTATCAACGGGATCAGCCGGCCGTGAGCAGTGGAGGATAAGACTACTATAGAATAAGTCGTAAGGCATCGCTACAAAATACCGGCCCTAAAGAAGTTAGTGCGATGCCGTGTGTCATCGGCGCAACTCCTTTCTGCAGAGGGCCCTTCGGAGTAAGAAAAGGGGTTTCCTGCAAAGGACTTTACTTTTGCCCGTGTGTCAGGGGTATAAGCCACGCCGGCGTCATACACTTCCATTGTAAACAAGGAGGCAACGGAGGCGGTTGATGCAAGCCATGGACGCGTCACCACGTGATCAAACATGGCAGCGCCCACGGGATCGCTGCGGAAAGGGTCAATTTCACGGTGTAAAAAGGAAGGTGATCCAACGGCGGCGCGAGGGGCGGCCACTTAGTGTGACTCTACGCACGCCGCTGCCGCAAGGGGCAGCACCTGTTTTGGGGCCACTTTTTCGCTCGCTTTGCTGGCGCTTTTATGGGCACGCGCGGCAGAAGTGCTTTATTTCGATGAATATATGTCGTTCGCCTGTTTAAAACGACTCTACTTGGTTGGAGGAACGTCCCTTTATATTTCTGCCGACATTCCGATTGACTCCGACGCGGCGAACAGCGGTAAGCGCAGCGCGCCGTCTGCTCGAGCAGACGACGCGTCTCTTTCGTGTTCGAAATGACGCTATTTTGACTGTAAGTGGCATTAAACGTTCTACCTGGTCAGGATCTGGCGCCCAAATAACTAAAAATTGCATATATTTGGATATGGGTGTTTAAATGCTGACGGAGGTCGTAAATTATCCACTGTTGTGCCGCTTCTCCAAGGCCTCCTGAACACGTGCTGCCCCTAGCGGCGGCGCTCACTTCCGGTCACACGAAGTGGCGCGGGTGCGCCGTCGGAACACCTATCTTCTTAAAGTACACTCGGCCACAAAATATTGCGGGTGGCGCGAGCGCGTGGCTAGAGTGACCTAGAATATGGGAGAGTGTCCAAAGCGCCGGCTCCGGCGAGGGCCTTTTTCTGTGAACTGCCGCGCCGCGCCGCTGCTGCTCCGGACCCGTGGGCTTTTCGCGCTCGCGAAGCGCGCGGGAAGCGAGGGTCGTCTGCTACGCGCTGGAGTTTTTTGCGTTCGTTTTTCACGCAAAGCACTTAAACTCTATTTAACTTCAACAGTGTGGTGCTGCATGGAGCTTACCCATCTTTGAGCGTTTCTTTGTGCTTGGGCAGCAACATAATGCAAAAACTAACGTACCAAACTCATCAGCGCGGCCTAGCTCCGGTGCTAGAGTTCAGGAACGGTATTACGGTAACTGTGCGTGCGTAGAAAAGCGCTAAATGAGCCAGTGCAAGGAAAGAACGTAAAAAAGGAAACGTTATTCGCATAGGTACGCGGGCAATAGCACCATGCTTGCAAGAATAAGAGTAACGAAAAAAGTAAATTACTCGCGCAGTCAAGTGAAATACTTACGTGCGTGCAGTGACCGCTTCGCTCACCACTACGCGCATTTCGCTCACGGTCAGTAGTGGTTAAAAGCCATATGCATATGTATTTATTCATAAGTTTTTTAGCCTCGACAATACTTTATTATGAACAGAGCACCATGAGAAGGTGTAAGGGAAACAAGAGAAGGAGCGGAGATGGCCCTAACGCCGCAATTGTTGGCATATTTCGCTTCAGAGATAGCGTACACGAACAATTCTTGCTGTACGCTAACTCTTCAATAGAAACTTCGCGCACGATGTACTTTAAGGTTCAACGTGAGCGAAGCTGCTTTCAAATTCAGACATTCGAAACAAAAGCCATTCCAGCCAATAGGTTAATAAACATAAAAAAGGTGAACAAATATATATTTTTCTACATTGAAATGAATAGATAGCTACTACTGGCCTAGTTATTCACTCATTTCTTATGCAAACGTTATTGCAGCAATATCCTTGTTTTATTAATCCGTGAATCCTCTCTGAAATTACCAACATAATTTCTCATGATATATAATAGTTATTGCTTAACGTGTGATTTTTTACATAAACTGACAAGCATTCATGGCGCGTGATGATGTTTGTGCTTGCATTATATTGAGTGGAAAATCGTCTTGAATATTGCAATCTTTGACGCACTACAAATATCGCTATTGATTCTGCATGTCCCTAAAATTGTTACCTTCAATCAGTAAAACATGAGAAGTTTATGTTCTGGTGATTAGTTGCCTCTTTCATTACGTAACTACAAGTATGTAAATATTTATCAGTAAGTACGTACGAGCCATATGTATTGATAAGTAAGCTGTGTACGAACCAGCGAGCATACGCAATAAATATTCCTAAAGTTACTTTCATGTTAAAATTCGCTTAGTGTTTGCGCTCTTGCAACACAGGAAGACGAAAGACGAGTTGCACATCCGTAAAGCGTCATGTTCGTTTTCTGACGTTCGCTCGTAATTATGAAATGAGATGTACGTACACAATGTTGCACCGTTAGCGTTTCATTTATTTTGGTTTGTCTTGTTTTTTTGCCGCGTAAATTCCTCACGTACCCTTTACCTACACGCCGTGGTAGCTTAGTGGTTTTGGTAGGTTGGACTGCTAAACTCAAGGACGCTGGTTCGATTCGCGGCCACGGCGGCTTACATTTCGATGGAGGCGAAATGCATAAAACACCCGTGTACATAGATATAGGTGCACGTTAAAGAACCCAGGCGGTCGAAATTACCGGAGCCCTCCATGACGGCGTTTCTCATAGCCATATTTTGATTTATGGATGTAAAACCCCAGAAATTATTATTACTATTATTACCCTTTACCTGTGCTCTTAGTTCTTCATGATATATGAGCAAGTTCGACACGCTGGGATCGAGATTGGCATTCAACACGTGCTTATCGTCACACCCACACCATCAGAGGGATTTCTGGCCGAAAAATGTGGGTTTGCACCACACGTGATATTGTTGTCGTTAATCGCGACGTGAATGCAAATATGTCAAGTTACTAATGCCATGACCCATCAGTCATCTCAGTCACACATTTGTGCCTTTCCACGCTATGCTTTGGAATATATACCAAGTGAACGAGACGCGAGAGTTACGCGGTTTGTATTTATTTTTGGTACCGCGGCCCCACCGACGGACACATTACGCTTCCCAAGAGGCTGTTAAGGATTTCGCCTTAATAAAGAAACAGCAGAGTGCGGGAGGCAGTCCTATAAAACAAACCGAATACACGAAATAAAAGAAAGGGAACGATAGGGTGTAAAAGCGTTAGCATGATCTAGCCATATCTTCCACGTTCTCCTCGTTGTCATCGCGATTTCCAGCTTATTTTTTTCTGCAGCACGTTCACGTTGCTCATTCACGCATAACTAAATGAAATAAGCGCGCGGAATGCGTTACTCAAACAGCCGCGTAAGCGCGGACCAAGCGAGCTAGAAGGAAATATACAAAATACCCGTATTCACAGCCAGCAAACGCGTTCTCCGTGTGGTGAGTCACTGCGGTATTACGTTTCGGTGACGTGGTAGTTAATATATCCCAAATTATTGCGATGTTGGCTAATAGCAACCAAAATATCAGGCTCGTAGCAGACGCCCGCCGCCTTGGCGCGGCTTCCGCAGCGGAGAAAGCCCACGGGTTCGGTACAGCAGCGCCGCGGCGCGGGAGTTCACACAACAAGGCCCTCGCTCCTCCCATGTATTCGCGCCGCGCTTTGGACACTCTCCCATATTCTAGGTCACTCTAGCGTGGCGAAGCGTTCCTCCTCTCCTTCTAGCGGCGCACCCCTGGTGTCGAGACCGACGCTTGAGCCGTGCTCCCTCAAGGGCTGCAGAAGATAGCGCCAACCTTTCCCTTTCCCCCAAGAACCACTTATCATCATCAGACCGACGCTTGCGCGCATGCCCGTCCTTCCGTGACTGCAAGCGTGCATGTTTCCGCGCTTGTTCCTTGCGCGCCGGCGATATCCGAGTGTAGCCGCGAGGTGCGCTGTGGCGACTTCGACAGCCCGCGCCGCTGCGGCCGCTTTTTGTCGAAACACGACAGAAATCACCTTTTTCTTTTCTTTTTTTTGTCGCCTGTCATCTAAAGGCATACATATGGGCGAGAAGCCAGCGCAGTCTTTGCCAGCCCGTATACTAGGTGCAGCACTCTGCCACGCTGTTCAGCGGGAGAACTTCCCGTTCTGAAAAAAAAAAAAAAAAAGAACGAAGATTGGTCACGTAAAGGCGCAGCGTAGAAAAAAAAAATGACTTGTTGCGTTTGCGACCGGGCGAGATATATCTTCGCTCGTGTTCCGACAAAAAGCGGCCTGAGCGGTGCGGGCTGTCGAAGTCACCACAGAGCCAATCGCAAAGGTGCACCTCGCGGCTACACTCGGATATTGCCGGTGCGCAAGGAACAAGCGCGGAAACATGCACGCTTGCAGTCACGGAAGGACGGGTATGCGCGCAAGCATCGGTCTCGACACCAGGGGTGCGCCGCTAGAAGGAGAGGAGGAGCGCTTCGCCACGCGCTCGCGCCCCCCGCAATATTTTGTGGCCGAGTGTACGTCCACACTAGCGACAAAAACGCGCGCGACACGCCGCACGCGGCAAGCGCCCGCGCGGCAGACTCGCGCGGGCAAGTCCACACTCGCGTTTTGCGGCACGCGGCAACGGCGCGTGGAGTGCCGCGTTGTCTCGTTCCATTCGATACTTCTCGTGACAACGCGCGCTCCGTTCTGCCGGTTTCGTGTTCCATTGGAAGTGTCTGTTTCTTTGCGCCACTGCCGGCCACGTTCAGCCATATCGGATACGGACGCGGAGCTACTGGTGACTGTGAACACTATAATACTTATTTGTTCTTTACTTGTGCAACGTCGACGTGCCAGAAAGCGGACGAGAAAGTTTTGGGTGCGCCCTATATGGCGGTACAGGGACACTGAGAGCCCGGCGCACACTCTGCTTTCCCGCATGTGCCAGCGGTTGGCACGCAGCTCCTTGTCCTTAAAATCGACGTTCGATTTGTCATAGAGGCACGCATATCCGCGAACTGTTTCCAAAAACGCCTCCATCGCGAGGCGAATTCTTCGTCGACGTCTCGGTGGCGGTGTGGGAAGGCTTAACAAAAACAGCCCCCTTAACTGGACATGGCCTCCGAGATTTTACGGCGTGCGCGTCACTGTTCGATCTTAGAGCCCATGCATTATGATTCTTTGCTTGTGCGACAGGTGGCGCCACAACTGCGCAGCTCGCTTCTGATTGGTGCTCGTTTTGCGGCTGCCGCAAAAAATGGGTCTCGCACCCATTCGAGCGTTTGCCGCGCGTTGCTGCCGCTTTTCGCGAATCTTGCCGCGCGCGACAGCATCGTTCGCCGCGCGCGGCGTGTCGCACGCGTTTTTGTCGCTAGTGTGGTCGTACCTTTAGTGTGGTCAATATATACGATGAGCCGCAGCAGCAGGAGAGGGCAGAAGGAAACAAAAAATAAAAAAAAAACTTTTTACAATGTCTGGCTCCCGTTTACTTAGTCCCTCTGTTGTACGATTTCTTGTCTTCCTATTCAGCCCAAGATAAAGTTTTGAGAAGTATGCTTCGTGCATTTGAATAGACGCTGAGGCTTCTTTTGTAATCTGTTGGTGCGGGGCGCTTTCGCAGCACTAGGGTTTGCTTTTACAAACTGCTTGGTAAAAGCATCAGTTTTAAACATTCCGTGTGCGAAAAAAAAAATCAAGATCTTTGACTAGTGCAGAATTAGGAGGTTGTCTTTGATTAATTATACAAATGGTGTGCAACACTGCTGGCCGAGCCAAAGTGAACCTTAGAGCAAGGCGTTCAGGAAGGGTCTACTAGACGGCAGATTATTGATTGGTAAAAGTTTACGTACCGAAGAAGCACTTCAATACCCTTTTAATTTTGCTGCCTGGGGTTCTTTAACGTGCCGATTGACATTTCAGTACACCTACGATCAGGCGCGTAGCCAGGGGGGGGGGGGGGGGGCTGATGGGGCTTCAGCCCCCCCCCCGAAATTTTTTCGTGCTGTCATGCACCGCTGACCAAAACAACCACGGGCGCCGGGAATCATTGTGGATTTTGTCTACAATGTCTTTTTGACACTCGAAAAGACATTTCGGCGCGAAAATTGCGAACTCGGGCTGGATTTAGTGGAAACGCCCATGCACCTGGAGTCACATAACGTAAGGAGCCCCAGCCGAGCACAAATTTTCAAGGGATTTTCGATAGCGAGCGGGCGCGTCGCCGCATCTCGCAGCGGCACTGGAATCTACGGAGCGCATGGATTTCAATTCCGAAACTTGATGGGTATAAAGTTCTCATACACTTTTGACGCGAAAAGTGCACTGACATTTCCAAAGCGTGCTTCTGATTTTTAATTCTGGAACTTTCTGGGTTTAATGTTTTTATAAACTTGGGCCAACATGCACGCACTCGAACGCGCGTGTCCAAGCCGTTCCAGAAATGGAAGCACGCGCTCGCAATCTTCCACACACGAAAATATTAAATATCACCGTGACTGTCAGCTGGCATCTCATAATTTTCTCCAACCATTTTCAGCAAGCGCGCCCAATGTGATCGATAAGCTGGACCAGGGCAGGCAAATTAAAATAAGAGAAAACATAAGAAACTCAACGGCCTATTTAATTTGAGACAGTTCTTTCTTGCGGGCGGAAAGGTCTTGCTCTCCGTGGCGATAGGGACGCTGGTCCTATGGATTTAAGCAAAGCCCCCGCTGAAAATACAGGTATTTCCAGAGCGCTTCTTCGCATGCGAGCTGATTGTGGAGATACACATCTGAAGAACCATTTGAAAAGTTGCCCCAGTAATGCCTCGTATTTAAACCAGACGTACAAAACCAAATTATAGAAATTTGTGGTGAAATTATCAAAGAAAGCCTAGATGAAAAAGTGAACGCTGCAGGCTGCTTCTCCGTACTTGCTGACGAAACGACGGATATTGCTGGAATCGAACAGCTTACTGTTTGTGCAAGGTACGTAAACAAGGATGTCAACGATATCGAAGGAAGGAAGGAAGGAAAATAAGAGGTGAAAGGCAGAGAGGTTAACCAGTTTAAGTGTCCGATTGGCTACTGTGCACAGGGGGATGGGGTACGGGCAGAAAATATTAGAAAACAAAAGAAGATTAAAAAAAAAAACTAAAAGAAACGTATCAGTCCGCACATTCTATAGTTTTTCACTAAGTCCTGTTTCTTTTAAAAAGCGTAATAGCGTTTTTAAAGCAGTTCGTTCCGACGTCGGCTGGGACCGAGGACCAAGAATTGTGACTTCCGTAAGAGGACGGCTGTCTACCTTGTCGAGCGTGGTGCTGAGGAAACGATACCGAAGTGTTTTTAGGTTTTAGCACAGGAATAGATGCCCTCTCTCGTGGAGACTGCAGGTTATATGTATACGTGTACAGAGCACTGCACGGGCTCGGGCTCGGGCTTACGCGAAAGCCCGGGCCCGGCCCGGCCCGGCCCACGGGCTCGGGCTCGGCGTGTGCTTTTTGACCCGGGCCCGGGCCGGGCTCGGGCTTTCTGGTGGTGTGCATGTAACGTGCAGCGAGTTATTCTCGGGCGTTTCAACTCTGAAAAACATGTATTTTTCGGTCTCAGGCCGGGCTCGGGCCGGGCCTCGGGCCTAAGGTAAAGGGGTGGCGGGCCGGGCCGGGCGGGTAACGTAGATTATTTCCGGGCCCGGGCCTGGCCCGGGTCTCACCATAAAAGATTTGTTCGGGCTCGGGCGGGCAGCCCAACGTAAAAACGGGCCCGGGCCGGGTCCGGGATGAAAAAATCGGCCCGTGCAGTGCTCTAGTACAAACTGCTGCATATTCTAGCCGCCCTTCCAGTGCCACTGCAGCGCAGAGAGATTTTCAAACATGAGATTACTAAAAAAAAACCACTTGCGCTTTACAATGAGGAACGCATGGTTATGCTGGCGCTTCTATACGCCCACAGAGACGTCGCCATCAACGTGTCCGAAGTTACTGAACGCTTCGCTAAACCTCCCCGCCGAGTGAAGTTTATCGTTTAGATAGCGAAGCAGCAAAAATCAATGCCTGTAAAAATATATGTTCCTTCACGTTCCTATATAAGCTCGTAATTATGAAGACGTATGGCTGTTTCTTAGCTTTTAAAACAACAGAAATTTTCACCGTTTATTGTAACAGTTAGCATGATGATCAAAATTATCCTGGGAATAGAAAAACTACGGGGACATCAATAACCAATTTTGACAAACCTTGCTCATTGAAAGCCCGGCACACGCGGCGTTTCCCAAAAACGCACTCGGATGTTAAGTAAATCAACTTGCCGCATCATCTGTGGCTTTCGTTTGTCCTTTTCTTTACTTTTTAGCTACATGTATTTACTTCTTTTTTGAAACGAAGCAATAGCCTTCTTTGACTTGGGGTGCAGAATAATTGTTGCCGTTGTGCAGGCAGTTAAAATACGCATTTTCGTATTGATTTCTGCATTCTTTTTCTCTTATTCTAGCCACATGGTGCTGTCGCGATCGCAGCATGGCCCAAATGCATATCACAATTTCTGAGATCATAGTTTTCTTCTTGTCTGGATCGTCTGTCTTTATACTCGTATGCGTGATGTTTACTATCTGTGACTGCGCAACATGTTTATTTGTCTTGTTTGACGCATTATATACAATGACGTTTCCTTAGATACGTAGATTTATTGCAGACTTATACGTATATTTAAATATCTTGTTGTGAGGTTTTGTGTATACAAGCAGTGAACTTGGTTTCACGCGACACTTTCTTGCCGTTTATCTTGGCATTTGTATATTCCATTCTATCTTCGCATTTCTAATGTATATTTTGCGGAACTTCTGCTTTTTAAATGTACTCGTTGTTGCAACTATAATTTCGGTACAATTACAATATACGACCGGTAACATCTGCTCCTGCGCAATCCATTGCAACGAAGGACAGCGTCATTGAGGTTTTTCCCTGGCCGTTGCATATGTACAAAAATGTAAACAAGGTTGTTAAATGACAAAGATTCATCAAAATATGTGTCAACTTGTTCATTTTATGGCCTTTACGTTTTTCATACCACCTGCATGCACTGCTTTGCTGGTTTCGAACTGATATAGTTCTAAAGTTCGCGTGATATTTTCTTTACTTATTAGATAGACCAAAAAAAAAAAAAAAACCGTGGAAGCATTGATATCAGCTATTACTGCCACAATTTTTGGGACATACCAAGCTATTCTTTTATGAAACAAGCACATAATTTACTTGTCTTGACTGTGCGTAGCGTTAAATAATTCGTTTTCAGCAACTAATATACAATGGCATTGGCAATGGCAATGCAGTTATTCATGTATTTGATGCCTCGACAACGTTTATAAGGAGGAGGCCGCGTTGCAACTTGAGCCCCCCCCCCCCCCCCCCCCCCCCCCGAAAAAGATTTCTGGCTACGCCACTGCCTACGATATTCGAAAGTGCGCCCCTGCCGATAAATGCGCTCCTCTATGGGACAGACTTGGCGAACTACGACGGCGGGTTTGAGCGTCGATTGACGAAGTTGGTGGCTTAAAGCTACAACAACACAAGGAAGAATACAAAGGCGCACCGGTGATGCTACAGCGATGATGCTACACGAATCAACCGCAAAGTGTCAGCACATCGCACTAAGTACGCTTGTGTGGGAGAGGATCGATACGTTACACCTCCGGCACAGCAACTGAAAGCGGACATTGCGTGGCACAAGGAAAGCCCCTGACCAGTAAACACGGGCAATGCTGCTTAGTTCCGGTAGTACAACAACCGTCGCGGTCCAAACGCACGAGAAGCCCTTTATTGGAAGGCAGGGATTTTTACCGGCGAGCATACGACCGACGAATTGCTACTCTGAAAGAGGATTAAAGGTTGTCAGAGGGAAGTGGACAAAAGGGAAATAAATATAAAATCGGCGAGTAAACCCGAAAATGACATTTACGGCGGTGGGCGAATTCAGGCTTCTCTATATCTTGAAGGTAACATTATTTAAAGCTTTCCGAGAAGGCCAATTTGTGAGGGGTGACGAAACAACAAACACAAGGTCCGCCGCTGTTTTGAAGCCACTTACCAGCCTGAATGAGCGTGAAGATGCAGGGCTCTCGCTGTATGCCGATTCCATTCTTGCCCCAGCAGAGCAGCGCGCCGTAGTCCTCGTCCGTCTGCGGCACCACGGTGGCCCAGCTGCGCGTGCCCTCGCTCATCACGTTGGTGGAGCCGAGCATTTGCTGCGACGCATTGAAGCGCCACCGGAACGCCATGTCCTGCGCAGGGTCGGCCTCCAGCTCGCAGCTGACGCGCACGGCCTCCTGCCGGGCCGCGCCGTACACCGCCTTCTGCCCAGGCTTGCACGTCGGCGCGACTGCACGATCATTGAGTGCAAGCGTTGGCAACTACTGCGTCGCTGTTTGCGCCTCCGCAATCAAGAAAAGCATTGCCCGATGGCAACATGAAGTGAAATGAGCAACAGGGCACACTCGTTCGAATAAAATGCAGCAACGAAACGACACTATATATGCGGTTTCTGCCGAGTGAGCACTAGTACAAATAAAATTATGCATGATTTAACGTCCTAGAGCAACAAACGGGCTATGAGCTATTTCATAGCAGAAAGGTCCAGAGTGCACCTAAATCACAAGCGTTCTGGCGTCCTGCCCCATCGAAATGCGACCGCCGCGGTCAGTAAATAGAAACCACTCGCTACCTCGCGCTTAGCTGCAAGATGTCGCAGCAAAGGTCATTAGATCTTTTAAAACATTACTTAAAGCATGCCCCTTCCCACCTCCGATCACGTGCTTATACCACTCTAATCCGACCTAAAATCGAATATCATTTGGGGCCCGCATCAAGCATATTTCATAAATATAGCATTGAATCACTGCAGAACCACGCAGTTCGTTTCATCTACTCTGATTATTCACGTCATACCAGTATCACAGCATTGAAGAAACGTGCTGGCTTTCAAAAACTATCTCTCCGCCGTAAAATTGCACGTTTATCACTTTTTCATAAATTGTATCATCATTCAACTCTTCATAACGACTTTTTTGTTTGCCATCTCCTATTTTTGATAGACGCGACCATCCTTTCAAAGTCAAGCGCTTGTCATGTCGTTCATTAACTACGCACATTCAATCATTCCACGCACTGTAACTGTCTGGAACGCTTTGCTTCCACGTGTTGCTACTACCACAGATCACGATACATTTTTAAATCTACTGTCTGCCAGTAGTACAGCGTAATCCTTGTGTAAACTGTTATCTATATGTGCATTGGGTTCTTGTTGTATTCCTTATACTTCTATGATGATTCTTGTTGTTTTTTTAATCCATTTGTTTGTAGGTTGTATAGCTGTCATTAATTTGTAGAGTGTTGCATAGTGTTATGACTGTGTATAACGAAATTCTAACTTGATAGTATAGTGCCACATGTGTTCCTTTTATCGTTGTATTCGTGCCCCCCCCCCCCCCCCACCCCATGTATTACCCTCGGTTGCGAGGGCCTTTAGGGGTATTTTGTATAAATAAATAGAAATAAATAAACCGTGCCACCGCCGCGTGTAACACAGGCCATGTCATCTTGGCAGTATCATCTTGCGTGTATTATCTTCGCAGACGATACACGCAAATAAAGGAAACAAAGAAGAAAAAAGGAAAAAAAAAACGGGCAAGCTTGCACTCGGTTGTGCAAAGCTTAGGCACAGCGAAACTGTCGATCGTCAAGTCTTGGCTGCTACTGCTAGGTCTTAACTTGGTTTAACTTAACTACGCATGTAGGAAGGTATTCTCGAGCGATCATTTTCGGAGGTACCTTCCCTTTCGCGACATTTCGCGTGAGTAGGGCTGGACGCGTCGGCGCCTACGAGCGACAGCGTTCCCGGCATGCCACAAACGCAAGCACGCTAACCAAGGTTGGCACAGTGCCAAGAACGCTGTTGCTTGGCGACGCCAAACGCGTTGGCGAATTTCGAGTGACTAGCGCTGGACGCGTCGGCGCCTACGAGCGACAGTGTTCCTGGCTAAAGTCCCTAGATTTCCTGCTCTTTTTTAAGTAGCGACATCTACTCCATCGGCCACCATTATCTTTCTAGATAGCATGCGACCGTCAACGACTGCTGCTATCTACGCTGCTCGCAGCAGCGTGCAAGTGAATGTGGGTGAACAGCGTTAGGAAGAACATGGCTGCTGGAATGAGCGCCGCCCAATGAGATTCGTCGGCGGTACTTCAAAGCTTGTCGCTACTTAGAGAAAGCGAAAAAAATATCTAGTAACTTTATTCCTAGCATGCCACAAACGCAGGCAGGCTAACCAAGGTTGGCAGAGTGCCGAGAACGCTGTTGCTTGCCGACGCCGAACGCGTTGGAGGCTACGCGCTCGATATCAATCGGCCAGCTTCGCTGTGTCTTGAACTTTGCGCGGCCAAGAGCAAGGTTTCGCATTTTTTTCTCCTGGCTCAGCGCGCCGCGGAGAGAAGAGAGGCGGTGATCGGGAAGGGAGGGAGCTGGAGAGCAGGACACCGCGTGCGCATGCGCTGCGCCGCCCTCCTGGTTGCCATGGCTACGGCGCGGCAGTTTCTTGATACGAACCACGAACCACAAATTACGACTGGCTTAAAGAGCTTCGCTGTTAAAAGAACAAGCACATTCTACACTGGCAACTATTGAGCACGAGTCACCAAAACCATTGCCAAGCGAAGTTAAAATACGGTCTCAACTTCGAACAACAGCAATAGCTAAATGTGCAGATCCAACTCATATGTTGGACCCGTGTGATGCGAAGCTTTAGTGAAGCGGTTAAATGCACAATATACAACTAAGTGCGATGCATTCAGTTATTTTTATTGTCATCGTATGCACTATGTAATCTCATGCAATGCTTATATGCTTATGTTTGCGCCCCGCACTGGTCACAACTTCAACGTCATGCCGTTTTCATATTTGCACACTACACCACTCCCCCCCCCCCCAAAAAAAAAAAAAAAAAAAAAAACAAAGCAAAGCTCGTCGTGCTACCCTTGAGCGAGATATATGGGAAAGCATAGGCGGTGTCCTTCTTGGTGTCTCTATGTGCGACTCTTGTAGATTTAATACTGTTGTTTGTCCTGGTCGTTGTCTATGCGTACGTGTTACGGTTCATTCCTAAGCACCACAGCGACCATCGATTGTAGTGCATGCTGACCACCGAAGTGTCCCATGATTCACGCCCCAACCAGTACACTCGGAGACATATTGTGAAGTATACGAACTACGTTTCCTTTACTGTGCTGTACAACCCCTAAAATTCAACTCCCGCTCATCAGCCGTCCCGTTTGCGCGTTTCTATTTGCGCCCATGCGCAGTGCTCGACCGCTGGTGCTGCCATGCGCCGCTCGCGCGTACCATGTTTCTAGGTGGTTTCTTTCGCCGAGGGCGCTCGAACGCAATCGTATGGTTCGCATGCATGCATGCTTTAGGAGGGTGGCTGTATGCCCAAGTACCACAAGAAAAGCACGTCGCCGCAAGACATCGAAACACTCAGGAAAGTGCCGACGATCACGGTCCAGGAGGCCTGGTGGGGGTTCGGAGGGAGCCTCACCATTGCCCTCAAGGACCGGCCACATAGATCATTAGGTCCGTATAGTGGTTAGTCACCATGGCGCTAACACAGCAACTTCTCTTCGCAACTTTGAATGTACGGGGCCTTAGGTCTTTGATGAAACAGGCACAGCTTTGCCGGCTTTTATCTAGGCATCGCCTCGACTTCGTCGCCGTGCAGGAGACGAAGATTGAGAGTGATGACGAAACAGAAAGGGCTTGCGACCTTTTCTGTCTGAGTATAATGTCTGCGTTTCACACGCCCTTAGTTTATCCGCGGGCTGCTTCTAGTTTCTGAAAAAGAGCCTACTTTGTTCAGCATTTAGTTACCATGTGGACGCTGAAGGCCGATACATATACTGCGATTTTGTGTTGCAGGGTGTGCCATGGTGAATAGTTAACCTCTACGCATTTAATGACGCTGCCAAACTAATTCTTTTATTTGATACTGTGTCTAATCTACTGGACTGTGAACGCTGCATTGTGTTAATGGGAGATTTCAATTGTGTACGTGATCCGAGTGATCGAAGCGGGATTAACATTCAGCGAGACAGGAGTGGTGAAGTTCTGTCTAACGTGATAGAGAATGCAGGGCTCATAGATATAGGAGCGTCGGGACAGGGTTCTTGCTCTTATACACGAATTCAAGGTCACTCTTACGCCCGCCTTGATCGAATTTATCTCTCTTCATCACTCCTCTCCCGAGGACTGTCTTGTAGTACTATCCCAGTTTCGTTCTCTGATCATTGTATGGTTATCGCAAAGATTGGTGAGAAATCTGTAACCAATTTCCGACCACAGTGGGCACTCTGGAAACTTAACTCTGAGCTCCTAAATGATAAGGAATTTATCAATCGTGTGCGCATGGCCCTAACAACTTGTTTTTCTACAGACCTGCCATTATTTCCTGCTTGGGAACTCTTTCAGCAAGAGGTTCGCATAGTGGCTATAGAAATTGGGTCGGTGAAATCATTTTATAGAAAGAATGAAGAAAAAATGCTTCTCAAGAGCCTAAGTAGTATTTACGAGATGGAATGCGAAATGCCAGGCACTTACATAGAAGATATGGAAAATATTAAATGTGAGTTCCAAAAGTATGACGCACTGCGTTACCGTGGTGCACGAGTTCGATCTCGAAACAGCCGTGCTTTGCACTCTGAACAGCTAACACGTCAAGCTTTACTTGATGAGCGACGTCACGGTATTTCAAAAGTAATTTCGGAAATCTACTCCAAAGGTAGTCTTGTAACAAATACGAATGACATAATTTCACAATTTGAAAGTTACTACAATGCTTTCTTTAGTGCACCTCCCGAAGATCATGATGCAAAAGTCTTAGAGAGTTTTGTGTCTCTAGTAAAACCTTTACAGAATGAGGAGTGTGCATTCATCAGTGGTACTGTTACCATTCAAGAAATTGAGCTAGCTATTGATCAGCTGCCTTTATCGAAAACCCCCGGCCCTGATGGACTTTCAAGCGAATTTTACAAAGCGTTCAAAGGGATTATCGGTTCCATATTATTGGATATATTTATTACAAGTTTAGAGGTGGACGCCCTTCCACAATCTTTTTGCAAAAACCACATAGTTTTAATCCCAAAAAGCTCAGATAAGGAAAAACTGCGTTCTGTTGAAAGCTACAGACCAATCACGTTGTCAAACGTTGATTATAAAATCTTTGCAAAAGTTTTATCTAATAGATTACAATTTGCGATGTCGATTCTCATTGGTTCCCATCAGACTTGCGGAATTAGAGGTCGATCAATTCAGACCAACATACATATCGCCCGTACACTTCTTGAGTACTGTTATGGTTCCACTGAGCAGCTTGCAAGTAGACCTTGCTAAAGCTTTTGATCGAGTCAATCATTCCTATTTTATTTTCTAGTCAATCATTCCTATTTACCTCTGATGACAGTGTACCTTTCGACGTGTTCTTTCTCATGGGAATGCACAGTCTGTGGAAGACGCGAATGATGGACCGCAACGCCTAACGGGTTGTACCTACAAGAGTAAATTTCATCCAGATGACTGTGCACCTAAAGCATGTTTATGATGGACTTGATGTTCAACCGGACTGGTACCCCATTTTGGTGAGGTACTTAGCCTTACCACCCTTTTAAAGCGGAACAGTGCCTCTTCCGTTTTTCTGTGTGTGACTCATTGTACCCACCATTCTATGACTATGTACAATTAGTGAATGTTTTATTGGACGACATGTTAAGGTATTAAATACCATGAAAAAAAGTGGCTGTATGCCCTAGTGGTTACGACGTTCGCTTATAAACCAGGCGTACGCCGGTTCGAATTCCGCCCTGGCTAGAAAATGTTCTTTTCTTGGTATCACGCTTTCCTTTTTTTCCCTCTCTGTTTGGCAGCACAATCGGTTGAACCCCGGAGCCGCGGCGGAAGCCGCGGTGCCGGGCGCCGACGCGAAGCGGCGGTCGTTGGGGTGTTGCGGAGCGCAGCGTAGCAACACCCCAAATAAAGAAAAAATACTGCTCCAGTCAGGTAGACTGCTCCCTCCCTGATAGTGAGATTATATTTGGATCATCAAAACAGTGATACATTCATCGATCCCCAAACAGCAGCCACAGTCGTGCCTAGTCACCACCAGCCCAGCGTGTTCTCCGATCCAACGGCGGCGGCTAGAAACATGGAACGCGCGAGCGGCGCATGGCGGTGCCAGCGGTCGAGCACTGGGCTAGGGCGCAAATAGAAACACGCGTCCCGTTTTCTACACGCCTACCCTTCGCCACACTCGGCGCTTCCAAACGTTCGGCCGTTTCGGCAGCACGGTGTCTTCATGCTGCTCCGGCATTGAGACAACGTCTGCCAGTTTCGTGACATATAGCAGCGCAACCCACTTGCGGACCATACAGCCAAACGTGTTACCCGCCGCGGTGGCCTAGTCAGCTAAGGCGTTGCGTTGCTTCTACGCACGTTAACTCTCTGTTATTTCCATAATTCATCCCAACTAACCTTACTGCGCACCTAAGTAATTACCTTTAGCGAAGTTCTATAGTTTTTTGTTTGTTTGTTTTGTATTGCGTTACCATTGTCAGAGACTTTTTCTTTCATCTTGACCAGCTACCATTTGTATAATTTCTTGGTACTCCTTTTTTTCCCACAGTCACTTTGTTTCATGTATCGCGTTATTTATATTGTTAGATATTTATTCCTTCATGTTTACCCGCTAACAATGTATAATTTCTTTGTACTCCCTGCATCCTCACCTCATGCAATATTCCTTCGGGAGCCTGTGAGGTAACTGAACTGAACAAACACTGCTCGGAGCTGCCTGTGTTGTCCTAGCAGATCCAAATCAGATAGCCGATTTCAATAATAGAGGGAAAACATCATTTGCTCTCAGCGGGAGATGAGACCTTACGATAGCAGATTTTCTCATTTATTTGTTGCTGCCAGGGCGGAGAGTCAGAAACAAGCCCAAATTCTGACCGAAGCGGGCGGTCTGGGCTGTATAGGCACCGCCATGTTGTTGCGCAAGCACGGTTAAGGTGGCTATTGCGGTTATCGATGGTAACCGCCACAGTCATTCGTGGCATATGACCTGCTTTCGCAAAGGGCCTAACATATTACGTATCGCTCTAATGTATCATGTGTCAATCAAAATTGAAACTCTCTAATCCGGCCAATAATCAGACAGCTGCGCCGGGAACTATGTTCTGCTGCGCAAGGATATTGCCCGTGTAAACCTCCTAATTTCGGCAGTGCTGCAAGATACTTGAGAGAATGACTGCACCTCTGCCGGCGTCGTCGGCTGCAGCTGTGGGATCCTGCGTCCTACTGATCCCACCGCTTACGTCACCATTACGTGACCATTGGCAGTCAGGAAGAAATGGCTTTCTTCCCGACTGCCAATAACTGGCCAATGCGCCATGTACTCGAATCTCTCTAACAGCGAGACTCGCTAAGCGCTTAGCGAGTGGGCGAAAATTCGAACAGACTCTACCGGCAAAGCCCGGCAAGCTGCACGGTGGGGCAATTCTCATTCCCAATGGCTATAGCTTGGTGGCCGGCGCTACGCACTTTATTGCACGGAAAATACCATGAAGGAGGTTGCCGCCGCAAGAAAGAATGTTTAGCGCCTGAACCATGGCCTGCTCGGCGTCTCGAATCCTTACGCTTCTAGGGTGACCCATTCTTTTCTCTGGCCGCTCTAGTTCTTTAGGTATTTTCGCACAACAGAAAAATTGGAGGGCATTTAAGCTTCGCCTTTAAGAGTAGAACGCGATAGCGTTATCGGGTCCTGTTCGCATCGCATCGTTCGCATACGGCAAGTAGGCTTCATTCACTGCAACACTGAACGTGGGAAAGCCAGCTTACAAAGACCAAGCTTACACCAAACCCCTTAAAGTCGGCTTCACTTTTAAACAGGAATGCATTGCTGGAAAGACGTTTTTCCAGGGGCAATATAAGTGGTCTTATATTAAAATGTGAAGGCCCTAGCACCTTTTTATATTTTTTTATTAATTGTTTGCTATTGCCCCGACGCGCGCAGGTCTGGTAGAAATGCTGGAAAAGGGATTTGTGTTTGAGTTTCCTCATAGCAGAATTAGGTTTTCTCGTATATTCAAATTACAATCCGACACCGTATCCGACGCCGAATGGTAAAGTCGTACTTCACCATTTTTATGACGGATTTCACTGCGAGAAATGAAAGTTTTGTTCACCAAAACCTTGGACCACGTGGAGGGCCTGCGCGGTCAGGGTGGTTGGGGATGATTTTCTCCGCCACCCGCATTGCATGCCGACGCCGGTTGCTGACGCCGGACTTTCTGCGACACGGGGCCCTTAACACTATCGCGTTAAAAGTGTTACGAAACGAAAGGGAACACATCAACTGCAGTGGTTAGAACTGTCGTGGGCCATATAAAATTACCCTGCGTACTATATGTCGCTGGAGAGCGTTGTTTCCCAGGCAGACTGCGAAGAGTGGCTTTACTAATTCAGCCCGCGTTTTGAGTCCCACTACGCCAAGCATGTCATTACGGAAACAAAGGGAAACCCGGCAGCGTTGCAAACGACGTCGAAATCCAGAAAGAACCCCCCCCCCCCCCCCCCCCCACACACACACACACACCCCGGGAGGAGCAACGTAAGTATACCTTCGCACACATCCGCTTTTTTGGCATCTCACGCCGCTTTACATAGCTGAGAAACGCTGGTGTAGGCTGCTGTAGACGGATTTCTCGTTATCGGCCTGGCTTTTCTGCGCACACGAAATATGCAAGCGGTCGCGCCACTCTCATAATCGGCGGGTGCGACATAAGCACCCGCTTCTATAATGGTCCTAACTCACGCCGGTGCTGCTACGCTTAGCTGTGAGCAATAGATGCTAATCGGGAAGATGGAGCGAGAGAAAAGAATAAGAGTGCAGCTATTAAAAATAACCTTAATACCGGTTTTTGTTAGCTTTCGCGGCGTTTAAAGCAGCACCCCGCGAGGACTCCTTGCCCTCCACCTGCATACTCGCAATTGAGTCCCCCCGCCAAAAAATGCTGATATCCTAGAGCGATTATTCCTTCGCAAATGACGCACATGCCTAGATGTCGTCCATCTGGACAACCAGGCCACTTCGCCACATTCGGAAGCTGATGATGGTGAGCAGGCAGAACAACGACGTGGTCGTCGTTTTTATTTTTTTGAGTCGCCGAAAACGCCCGTGCTGTGACCTAGCAATCTCGAAGTACGAGCAACTACTGCAACGCAGAAAAGAAAGAAAGAAAGAGAGTCCACAGTAATTTCCTGCTGTGCCGTGTGTTAATGTTCCCCTGTTGGAGCTGTCATTATGTAATAAACGCTGCCAGCCCCGTGAAGCAGCAATTCGAGGCGTCGACTTCCGACGGCGGACGAACGCCGTGCGAAAAAGCTGAATGCGCAATGAGTGGAACGGAAAAACCATTTGCGAGCCAGCATCGCTGGCACGCTAATGCCTTTTCACGTCCTCCCGCTGCCAAGTGCGGTGAACAGCGTGGCCTGCTGTCTGCTGTTCGCTTTTCGGTTGAAAAGCAACAGTTACTGCTTACTTGTCTACGCCTAAGTGGTGACGCTCAAGCTGCTCCTCAACTTGGGCTGACATTTGTCACTTTGCGAAACTGAATTATTTTGTCCGTCTCGGGAAACGGACAAGTCAATCACCGACATCATGCACCTTGTTATTATAATTGACCTGGTCTAATTTTGTGATGCGCTCTTGTTATTTTACTTCGTAGCGGCTGAGAACGGATGGGAGAAAGGGATGAGCCGTTGTGTTTTCGAGCCAAGCTCGAGGGCAAATGCGGAGAGCATTCAGCGCAGGAGCAGCGATATTGAAAGGTGCCTTCGACACCTACGTGGCGCTGCTGTCAAAGGGTTTTAAAACCTCAGGTCGCCTCCTCCTAAAGGGCTTTAGTTTCTTCCTCGACTCTAGCGCTCGATTTCTTCCCTGTCGGTAGCGTTCGACTTCGCGTGGGTGTGCGTTTATACACTACTCCACTGCCAGATCGCGTTCGTGCTGTACGTGTAAGGTGGTATTAGGGATGGCTGCAGCTTTGGTGGCGTCGAAAAGTAACACTGCGTCTAACACATATGGGCTGACACCACCGGTGAAAAATCTACCATTCCCTTGGAAATGGTACGAGAAAAGAAATTCGTCGGTCCTTCCCCTACCGGGAACATGGGGGCGGGGGGGGGGGGGGGAGGGAACTGTGGTTAGTTCTTGATGAGTGTAAAAACGGATCAAATAAGTAAGGTGACCGTGGAATTCTGAAGTGGCTATGGTACAAAAGTTAGATGAATTTCAGCTTGGAAACTATTCTTCGTTGTGCAAGTAGGTCTGAATTTGCTTTCGATAATAGTACAGGGACACTGGATTGCCTTGAATAATCCGAATATATGAATCTGACTGCTAGTTTTTGTATGCGCTCTACTTTATCAATTAGGCGTTTGGATAAGGGCTCCAGATGAAATCAGCATATTCTGATGATGGTCGAAGAAGTGTTTTGTAGGCATTTAATATGACATAGGGCGGAGTATATATATATATATATATATATATATATATATATATATATATATATATATATAGTTCAAAAAATAGAAGCACGTAGGAAAAACATAACAAGACTTTGCTGACGTTTCGGCCGGGGTCCGGCCTTCATCAAGAGTGTGTGTACAAGCATACAGAGCTCAATTTATACCTTTTTGCCGTAAGGGTGAAAAGAGTCAAGAAGAAAATACATAGTGAAAAAAAGAGAAAATACAAAGTAAAAAAGAATACAACGTACACGTAAATGGAAACTTGCGCGTGTACAGAGTGGAATTATTTAAAAAAAGTGAATACAACAAGGCTGTGAAAACAACCTCCTAAATCGTGAGTAGCCCATGACCACAGGCGTGCACAGATTTCGTGTCGTCATAGATGTCAACACGTACAATGACTCGTGTCAAAGTCATCAAAACGATGGGCACGTACAGTGGTGCTATACAGGGGTACAAAGTTGGGCGTGCATGGAGTGGGATTGTTGAAAACGTATTAACAAAAAGCATGCGGGCGTCACTGACAGGATTTGGTGGCGTCGTGAGTGTCTACACATCTAATGGCACATGTCAAGGTACATCAAAAACGACGGGCGTGTACAGTGGTGCTATACAGGGGTGCAAAGTTGAGCGTGCATGGAGTGGGATTGTTGAAAACGTATTAACACAAAGCATGCGGGCGTCACTGACGGGATTTAGTGGCGTCGTGAGTGTCGACACATCTCATGTCAAGGTACATCAAAAACGACGGGCATGTACAGAGGTGCTATAAAGGGGTACAAAGCTGCGTGTACATACAGTGGCATTGTGAAAAACATATTAACAAAAGGGATGCGAGCGGTCGCTGCTGCCAGGAGAGTATTTGACCACAAAGACTACACCCTCACCTGGCCTACAGGACTCCTGACTGTGACCTCCACTAACCTCCGAGTTGAACGAACTGCGATCAATTGCATTCTTTGCACACGTGGTATTCTTTGTGTTTGTAGGCAGGCGTATTTTATACAAATTATATGCGTGTGTGAAAAAGTGAAATAAAATATAAAATAAATGAAAGATTTAATGACAAGATTAAGTAATAAACAACAATATAATTTCGAAATAATGCTGCGGAAATATGCGTATCCTTACATAAGCATGTCATATAATATGTGTTATAGAACTGTCACGAAGTGCATGTTCATATGTATAACTATACATATACGCACCTATATATATATATATATATATATATATATATATATATATATATATATATAATTCAAGGAACAGGAGAACGGAGTAAAAATATACAATAACACGACTTTACTGACGTTTCAGCCGCACAGTCAAATGTCAAAGAAGAATGACAGCTGGAAATGCAGGCGCACACCGTTTTGACCTCAAAGAAACCAAAAGTGATATGGTTAAAAGTTTATGTGCAATGATAAGGGGCCACGAAACTTGCAAGGTGTAAAAACGCGGATAAAACACTAAACGGGTAAAAAAAAAAAAAAAAAACAGTTTGCCAGCACTTTCATTGATTCCACAAGTAACCGCTTTAAATTTATGAATTAGATAGGATTCTCGAAGCTCTCTTTCGTGGTGGGAATGAAAACCAGATTGAAGGATTGTTGCGGTGATTTTATCAAGTGAGTGGCCTGGAATGAGCACGTGCTTTGATAGTGGAAGATGAGGGAAAGTAGCTGCGTGGCACTTATGGTTGTTAAAGCGATACCGGAACGGCGTTTCAGTTTGTCCAACGTACTGTAATTTGCAAACAGAACATTCGAGCAAATAGATGCAGTTGTTAGTGTCACACGTAAAATTACCTTTAATTTTCATGTGGAAATCGGAGGCAGTGCTTTTGGCAGTACATGATGTCGTCATGTGTGCACAAACTTTGCACCGTGTCTTCTTGCAAGGTTGGCAACCCGCAGTCTCAGGAATCCTCCTTTTAGATGACGTTAAGATGTCATGCAGATTTCTAGACCGTCTGAAGACTACCAGTGGGGGTTCTGGAAAGATAACTTTAAGGTGATCACTCTGTGCTAGTATGTTGAAATGTTTTTTTTAAGGATTGACGAGACATTTGGAACCGATGCTGAGTGAGTTAGAACGAGGGCACTTTGTGTCTGAATGGGCGATTGTTTTTTTGCACGGAACAAATCCTTCCGATTTAGCGCATCGGCCCTTTTAACGGCATCATCCACAATATGACGTGGGTATTCCTGCTGAATTAAAGCCTCGCGAAGTTGTTCACAGTTTTCATAGAAGTCCGACTGTTCCGAGTAAAGTTTTTTAAAACGGAGCGCCTGACTATATGGTACACTGGTCTTCCAGTGTTTTACGTGAGAACTTTTAAAGTGAAGATAACGATGCCTGTCCGTTGGTTTTCTGTAAAGTTTAGTGGTTAGTTTGTTGTTATCTCCGGTTGGCTACCCTGTACCGGGGGAGGGGTAATGGGATGTGAAAGGAGAGAGAGAGAAAAATAAGTGAAAATAAAGAATAAACAAAAAAGGAAGGAAAGAAAAGAAAATCACACACGCACACAAAACAGAACTGTTTCTGTGGGCACTGTCATGAAGTCCGCGAAGGCGTTCTCGTGTTGCATAGTGTGAACGTTCCGTGTGGCAGTATTATACGCGTATGTCGCAGATGAAAGAACCACATCCCAGTTTGTTTGATCAGATGCAACAAGTGTCGCAAGCATGTCGCCCAGTGTCCGAATAAACCGCTCAGTCAGACCGTTCGTCTGAGGGTGGTAGGCAGTACACATCCGATGCACAATATTGCACTGGTGGAGAAGTGCTCGAAAAACATCGGAGAGAAATACGCGGACATGGTCACTGAGGAGTTCGCGAGGAGGACCGTGTCGAAGCACAAAACGATTGAGGATGAACGAGGCCACGTCCTGTGGTGTCGCCGTGGGAAGAGCAGCAGCGGTTTCGGCGTATCGTGTAAGGTGGTCGACAGCAACGATAGCCCATCGGTTGTCCGCCGTGGTCAGAGGCAAAGGTTCATAAATGTCCATTCCAACGCGGTCAAATGGGCGGTTTGGGCACGGAAGGGGCTGTAATGAACCTGCGGCAAGATACGGTGGTTTTCTTCATCGCTGACACTCGTGGCAGCCGCGAATGAACTTGTGGACAAAGCGAAACATTCCGCGCCAAGTATACCTTTTCCGTAAGCGTTCATAACTCTTGAAGACACCGGCGTGAGCACATTGCGGGTCGGAGTGAAAGGACGCGCAGATTGTAGAGCGCAGCGTTCGGGGAATAACGAGGAGCCACTTCCTACCATCTGGCGAATAGTTGCGCCGGTACAAGAGGCCATCTCGAATGCTGAAGTACGAAGCTTGGCGTCGCAGTGTCCGAGTGGTCGAAGGGTGGGTGCTTCGGATAAAACGCCAAGAAGCGAAGCTATCCATGGATGGTGGCGCTGTGCAGAGGAGACGGTGTCGGCGTCAAGAGCTGACAATGGGTGGTCGATAGTGGGGAATGACGCAGTTTCGGTGGATGGTGGTGACCGCGACAGTGCATCAGCATCGGCATGCTTGCGTCCGGAACGATATATAACGCGGAAGTCATACTCTTGAAGTCGAAGAGCCCAGCTGGGAAGGCGACCTGACGGATCCTTCAGCGATGACAAGTAACATAATACATGATGGTCTTCAGTGAGACAAGTAACACGCATGATGAAGATTTGCGTGCTCATACGATCGAATGAGAGAGCACGCAAATCTTTTAAAGAAGGATACCACCGTGCATTTCTCTGCGCATTGCAGGTCTTGTCCCGGCTGTGAACCGTGTTTTTTAATGTCAGAATCCTAGGCAAAAGCAAGAACAAAACCGCTCGTGAACTGTTAGAGGCCTACCACATCCAAATCAATGGTCTAGCCTGCGTTAGTCAAACGACTGTGAAACTTTTTGATTAGGAAATGAGATTGCTAAGCATATAATGTGACTACACTGCCTTCAGCTGACTGGCGCCCTTTGTGTGTTTTATGCGTTTGCGCATGCGTATGTTTGTGTATATATAGCAAGCCCTGCTTCGGAATAAACAGTTGTGAGTGTAGCGCTCGTCTTTCCTTTCCTCTCGTCTCTCGTTGTTGTCTTTTACTTCGAGTTTTGCTCTACTGAGTATCAAAACACCCGTGTACTTAGATTTAGGTGCACGTTAAAGAACCCCAGGTGGTCCAAATTTCCAGAGTCCCCCACTACGACGTGCCTCATAATCAGAACTGGTTTTGGCACGTGAAACCCCATAATTTAATTTTTTTACTAAGTATCATGTTCAGAGAGCGCTTGTTCCATTCGAAATGGAGAGGGTTGAATAAGGCAGAAGTGGCTTCCGACTTGGAAGGAGGCTTGATGGTTCAAAGAATGCAGCTTCATTACATATGCTGTTGCAGAACACGGGGAGCAAAACAGCTGCTGTCGGCGGAATTTCTGTGTCTTCTGTTACGACTAGTTAGTGTGCGGCTTGATCAGCAGTGGTTGTAGGGCTGGTCACACAACGGAAGAGCTTAAGTTCAGATCTGGCACAATCGATAACGGCGTAATTACGCGATAGAAAGTCCCAGAATATTTGGTGTCGTGCGAGCAGGATGAAATGACGATAAACTCAACAATGTAGTGTTCTTTAGCGATGATAAGTCGGGCAGTGCTGGCGCCTATAGGCCGAACAGGGTCTTCATTCGCTGTACGTAAGGGCATCATCTCAAGAGGCGTGGTCACTTTTCGAAGCTTGCGGCAAAGTTTGGCATCTATAAGAGAAACGGCAGCACCGGTATCGACAAGAGCATATGCATGGGTGCCTTCTACAAAACTTGGACAATATTCGACGGCAAAGCTCGAGGACTTGAGCATTTCGACAGCGCAGTTCTTGCCTCATGAAATGCGGGGGCTAGTTTCCCTCATTTTCAGGATCTGGTCGACTACACATGGGCGACAAGGAGGGGCGACGGGGTGAAGGTGAGCGACGAGACATGGGTTGTGGATAGTCACGTGAAGACGTTCTTGTTTGGGAATCCGGACATTCATAAAGAGAGCGGGGACGATCCATGTAGTTGTGTGAATCGGCGTCTGTGTATCCTGGCGCGCGACGACGGCAGTGTCGGGCGATATGACCAGCGCCGCATGCAAAACAGATCCGCCGGTTGTCGCGCGTTCGCGAGGGATTTGAAGCGATGGGAGCAGCCCATGTGACGGACGGCTGAGTCGGGGCTGTGGCATGCGAAAAACCATGGAACGGCAAGGGATGTTGTAGCTGCTGCCGCTTTACTGCCTCAGCGTAACTGAGAGGCGCGGCGACAGGGTGCTGCCGAATGGGCACCGGCATGGTCTTGGAAATCTGTTCTTGAATGACGTGTCGGAGCACGGGAGCCAACGAAACAGGTTGCTGCAGTTGCTGCTGCTGCTCCTGACGCTGAGCAAACGGCCGGAGAGACAACTGACGAGCCACCTCCTCACGCACAAAGTCGTTCATTTGTGCGAGAGGGTATGAGTGGTCAGGCATGACGTCCAGTGCAGCGAGTGGACGTCGGACGAGAGCCCGTTGCCTCCTCAATTCGTCATAGCTGTGGCACAGGGTTACCACTTCAGACACAGTGCCAGGAGGCGTCGCAAGAAGCATTTGAAAGACACCGTCGTCGACACCCTCAATAATAGTCTGTATTTTGGCAGTTTCCCCTCATAGAGGCACCGACGCGCCTGCAGAGATCGACTATGTCCTCGATTTAGGCGGTAGAAGTTTCATTTGGTTCTTGTGCCCATGTGCGCAGCCGTTGTTCGGCGCGTAACTTCCGTACGGCAGGGCGACCGAAAACGGCGGATATTGCCTCCTTGAAAGCGCACCAGTTCTCAAATTCAGATTCGTGAATCGTACACCACAGCTTCGCCACGCTAGTCAGGTGAACGTTCACGGTACTCAATTTAGCAGCGTAATCCCCCTTGTTGGGTCCACTAACTTTTTCGTAGGACGACAGCCAGTCCTTGACGTCCTGGTCATCCGTGTCCGAAAATACCGGGGGGTCTCGCTGGCGAACCGGGCCGGGGAAAACGGCGGCCGCGAGAAGTGGCGTCTGTTGGGCAGCGTGAGCTTGCATGGTCGAGTGCAACGTGCGGGATCGGAGTTCCAGGGTGCCGGCGACGTGCGTACCCAGCACGATACACCAAATGTAAATATGTTTATTGGGCGAGTCTAACAAACAGGCGGTAGCTCGGAAAAGTACGCAGGGAGAACAAGATGGTGGTGTTCGAACGCCGATCTCGTGCCTTCTGCTCGTGATGATGATCGCTGAGCCCGGAATGTCATTGTCTTCATTCCTTCATTATACACGCAAGACTTAGTGCCAGTGCGGGGTTCAGTCACCACAAATTGTGTATTCCCAGCAGGGAGGATGGCCCGTTCACCAAGATGTAGTAACCGGACGTCCCTATTGAACCCACGCGACACGGAGACCATCGGCACCGGGGGCCACGACGACGTCGAAGATAGTTTGCCGTCGTATGAGCACGTCATCAGTTGGGACGTTACGCTTATCCTCATTTAAATACCAACTTAAGAATTATTGGCTGTCTGATTAACTTTGTATAATGCTATTTTGCTAATTTGCAGCTCTGTAATCAGCTATGATTGTGTATGTTTCCTCTTTGGATTTTTATGTGTGTCCTCACGCAGTTTCTTCCTTATTTCTTGCTTATTCCATTTTTTGTTACCCTGCTCTGTATTCCGCTTTATTTTTTATATAACAATTAATCAAGGGTCCCTGTGCAGTCTCCGACTTTGGGACCCTTGTCTGTATATCATTTCTTGTAACAAATTGCATGAACGAATAATAAACTGAAACTGAAACCTTGTTTTCACCACTGGGCCACATCTACGCCATGTTTTGATAGACATTAGGCCAGCTGACTGCCTGCTATGTCTGCAAAAAAAAAAAAAAAGATACGAGAACTGTTCACAAGACCTACTCGACAACAACTATATAGCAGATAGTAAAGACCTCTATCCTCGAGCCCACACATCCGTACCCCTCACTGGTCAATCGATACATTCACAAGGAAATTTATTAGCTTGAAGGTCGCATAGAGCAACACACGGGCTACGACGGGCTCCGAATCAAGTTCTACTACGCGGTTTCTTATAACGTACACGCAAATCTATGCGCACTATCGTTTTATTGCGATAGCAATTATATGGACACTCAAAAGCAGATTTCTGCCGTCGGCGTCGCCGTCGCCGTCGCCGTGAGGTTCCGTATGACGTCAATGGAGATGAAATCGTCGCCGCGCGCCGAACGCTGTATGTGCGAGTGAAAGGGCGCGAGGGACGCGCGCTTTCACGGGGAGTGAACGCACGGCGGAGAACAAACGCGAGTTCTGCGCTGTGCTCCCTTAAGGGCTGCAGAAGTAGGCATCTCTTTCCTCCTCTACAATCACCATATATGTAGAGCAAACGTGCCTTCTTCCGACGCGCGACAGGCCGTGGGGGAGGGGGGGGGGGAGGGAAGAGAGGCGACGTTTAGCTGCGGCACCAAGTGCTTATTTATATCAGAGGCTCCGGCAACAGTCACCAACGCCGCACGCATTTTGAGCGAACGCGGGCAAAACGCCGACGGCGTCGACAACAGTTCTGCGTGTTGCCGGTGCTGCTGCATGTCCAAGTTTATACAGCTGATAAAGCTGCTATCATTACTCCGTATAGCTCTCTTCAAATTTGCTATCGCAATTGATGCTTCGCCTTTCAGGTGAAACTGCGACAATTTGCCATAGAGTTTCTCACTATTACACCTAGAGGGTAATCTGGCGCCACCGTCTATGCGAGTTTCTCAAAGGGCGCTGTGCCGTCATGGGAATGACGGGATATGTATCTGCGAGGCTTGTGTTGGCTGGTGTTGTATGAGGCTCCGTCCAACACGTGGATATGGCTACACAAATACTGCATTCTTAAAATAAAATCTACATACAAAGCTTTAATTTACCCATATTACATCTCTCAATAAAGCTTACTTACCTTCAATGCAGAATCAACCGAAGAAAATCAAGAACCGACGACAAGTTGCTCCAAACCGAGCGAGAATCTTGTCGTCTGTCCTCCAACTTTAGCGGCCAGCTGAAACTTTTTACGTTTCATATAATTGTATGTCCAATAATAAGTCCTCAAAATTAAACCAAACATGTTTTTGTGTAATAGTAAAGCGAAAACAGCTTTTTACGTGATGTTTCAGCAGGAAATTAATCATTAGGAAGGGAACAAACAGGCTAGAACGGGACGAAGTGAGTAAACAGACAAGGCGCTGACAACTCTACTCACTTCGTCCCGTCCTAGCGCTGTTTGTTCCCTTCCTAATGATGTACCAACCAGCCGAGACCAGCACCCTCCTTAAATGAATCATCATGACAGACGGAACGCTGCTAGGCAGGCGCGTCTTCAAGGCGTTCTGGCTCTCCAAGAACGATGCCAATCCGAAGTCACAATATACTGGCATTCCCAAGCACACCACAGCGCAGCAGCGCCAGATTTCGCTCTAGTTAATATAGTGAGAAACTCTATGGTTTTTGGCTTTCACGCAGAGCGACATACAACTGACGTGGAAGGGAATCAAAGAATCAAACGTGCGACCTCGTGTTCAGCAGCAGAACGGCGCCATTGGCGGTCGGATAACTTCGCCGTTCGCACGAGAGAAGCGTGGGGAAGGACGAAAGGAGAGGCGTGGCGGTGCCCGGGTCAGAAAAAAAAAGCATCTCCGTGAAAATACGTGATCCCGAGCTGATGCTGAATAATATATATATATATATATATATATATATATATATATATATATATAGGTTGGGTGATGAAGTCTGGAAATTCGCAGGCGCAAGTTGGAATCAGCTAGCGCAAGACAGGGCTAATTGGAGATCGCAGGGAGAGGCCTTCGCCTTGCACTCGACTTAAATATATATATACACATTAATGCGAGACCATTACATACCATCCGTCGTAGTCGGCGTGAACGAAATATGGTACAAAAGAGGGCCGACGGCGCAAACAATAAACACACTTCAAAACATGCTCGGATTGACGTCAAATTTCTAAGGGAGGTTCCTGTAAACAAAGTAAATTAATGCCTCGGAAAAGAACACTTGGTAAATTTAGGTCTGCGTGGGAATCGACTGCGGGTGTGAGACGAGCACGCTTCCTCGACGCCACGGCGGCTCCACGGTTCTGGTTCACGAAAGGTGCGTCTAGTCATTGCCGACGTCACGTTGCAGCTATCTGGCTGACTAAACCTGTGGCCTAGTCCATGTGTCGTTGGGCACGTGACGGCGCAGCCAATGGGGATGTGGCGGGGCCACGTCATGAGTCTATAAAATGAGTGTATAAAATAAAAAAGTCGCAGTTTCGCCCGAAAGACGAAAGAGCAATTGCGATAGCAACTTAATAGACAGCTATACGGACTAAGGATAGTAGCTTTATCGGCCGTATAAAGTTGGATACATTGGCTAACTGAATTAACAAAGCATGGTGTCAGCGCGCACAAGCAAACTTGAAACATCACACTGAATGACCGCTGCCAAAAAGCTGGCGTGAACAAGCAAGCCGTCAGCACCGGCCCCGTGCGCTGGTGACCGACCGGCACTTGTTGTTGGTTGTATCTGATACGCTTGAGATGCGCCTGGCTGAACGGCGCTTCTTCTTCGTTACAACACACATATATCCTATGGCGGTATTTGAACCTTCAGCGCGCCGATGCTCTTTTACCCACTGTTTATTTTTTTGGAGCTCGCGTGTGGAGGCCACGCAGCATGACATCTTTCTTCCTCTTGACAGTGAGGAGCTCGGCAACTTGCCTCCCGTCTGTTGTTTTTTTCGTTGTGTTAAGAGTACGTTTCTGAGAGGAATGTTACAACTTCGCTTATGCAACTACCTTTCAGAAATAGTTGTTTCAGCACCTGTGAGAGACGGACTTTTTGAAGGAGTTTATTGAGAGTTCTCGCTTTCTGAAGGCTTGCTTTGGTGTCAATTATATTTTTACTGCCTTGCGCAAAGGAATTGCTCCTGCACTGGTGTACACATTGTTTCCCGTTGCTCCTTATCATGCACTTTATTTGGAACGCTATTACCCAGATGTACCTAAAGCGTGTCCGTCGGATGATTGTTTTACCAGGTGCCAGAACATTTTTCTATTTCTAGTGACATTCAGCAACCCTTTCATTCAGAACAGAGCTCAAGAAAAGAGGCTATATTGTATCGTGGTCGACTAATAGTCGTTTGTGTCCGTGTGCTGAAATAATAGATCGCTGATTTGTATACAGCAGGGATAGCATGTTCTCCTGCAACATTCCCCAACATTCCCCGAAAGATTTTGACAACACTACATGCATAATCTGTTTTCTAGCTTTTATAAATACTTGTGACCCACCAGATAAGCTATTCGTGTTACTTATCCTGTGTATTCTTCGTTGTAGCAGAGTGCATGACAGGAACGCTGAAACACCGCGAAGCACTCGGTCGTTATTTCAGGAATCTGCTACCTATATTCACAGTGTGTACGCAGCAGTTCCCAGTGTGTAAACTAACTAGTTAATTAACTGTGGGCTTAAGCCACACTCCTGGCGAAATCCTCGCTAAGTACGTCACGTTCAGCCATTCTGAGGCAGGCTGAAACCTACGCGTTTCACGAATTGTTTGTGACGAGAATACACGCAAAACACCGCCAAGCAAGCGACCACCGGCTTCTCGCCATTCTTTGTGTTGTATGAAAAAGAACCCTCATGGTCGTTGGGCACTGTACTGCCATCTTAACCCGGCTCCTCCGAATACTGGCACATATCACAAGTAGGCAAGTACGCAGATGAGTCCCGACAACTTACTCGTGCTTTGACAACGGAAGATGAAGCTCCCCAGAAGAATCGACACGAAAATGGCTTGCCTACCGGCTTTATAGTTTGATTGTGGATTCAGTCCCACGTCCGTAGTCTTTCATCGAAGCTTCTGGCTTAATATCGCGGGCACTACGGCACTGTAGACCTTACGTCTCCACTAAACTACTTGGGTTAACCTTCATCGCGCGATAAGGGGGAAGGGGGGGGGGGGGCAGCTGAGCGCGCTTCTCCTCGAGTCCGGCCGTGGCTGCGCTGGCTGTGCACGCGGCTGAACCAATACGCGGCCGGCGCACCCTTTCCTAGAGGTAATCAGCGGCGGGTGCAACCCTTGACCGAGCCGAGATAGCCGGTCGCTTTACGGGCGCTATTTTCCCGCGCGCCTAGATCTGGAGGTCGCCCAATTTCAAGTGTTGGACATGCGCTGAAGCGAAAGGCCGCCCGAAGCACTCGCTCCCCAAGGCCGGCGCTCTTCACCACGTCCGCGTCGCCACAGCAAGTGTCCGCGGTCATCAAGTGAAATCTGTTTATAGTAGAGCTCACGGTCGGGCTAGTTGGTTGACATGCATGGTATATTTTAACTGCGCTAACCCACACGGACAAGGACGAGGCAGACAAGACGTGCGCAGACTCGCAACTGAGTGTTTAATGGATGAAAATGACCCGCCGTGGTTGCTCAGTGGCTATGGTGTTGGGCTGCTGAGCACAATCCCGGCCACGGCGGCCGCATTTCGATGGGGGCGAATTGCGAAAACACCCGTGTACTTAGATTTAGGTGCACGTTAAAGAACCCCAGGTGGTCCAAATTTCCGGAGTCCCTCACTACGGCGTGCCTCATAATCAGAACTGGTTTTGGCACGTAAAACCCCATAATTTAATTTTTTAATGGGTGAAAATGGCATATAAACAGAGAAAAATGAATACATCTGATTTGCGATCCAACCATGGATATGTTGACGTCACACAGTAGCATCTAAAAACGCCATCTCGCAATCAGCTAGTGACACCGAAGGTTCGCTTACACACCCAGTGTAGTTTTTATCTATCTATGCATGTAGTGCTGCACTGCCGATCCGGGCAGCATTGCATGTGTAGCGTGCGTTGGAAAATGTAGCCCGACTATTACTAACTGAATGAACAAGCGTGGTGTGAGCGCGCACAAACAAACACGAATAGATCACACTGAATGATTGCAAACAACGGCTGTCAAAACGCTGGCAGCGAGCCCACATGCCGCAGCGGGCGAAGGTACGTGCGGTCTATCGCTTCAACGGAAACTGAGCGGCGAATGCACAGCGCATAAAGGTCAGAGCCGTGCGGAGATAAGAGGCGAGCGACGAGCGCGGTTGTTGGCAGCGTAGAAGTGCGCCCCCCCCCCCCCCCCCCCGCGCTTCCTCTGGCGCTGGCTTCCCGCTTCCTTGCTTGCGCGTGATGATTGAGTGCGTTCGCTCTCCGTGATAGCGCGCGTCCCCGCACGCTTCCGCTCGGGCATATGGCGCGCGGCGTAGATTTTATCCATAGGGAACCTCACGGCGACGGCGACGGCAGAAATCCGGTTGAAGTGTCCATATAATTGCTATCGCAACAATAAACGGCTCGAGTGCGGTACTCACATCGGACCCTCAGGTTGACAGGGTTGCTCTCGCCAATGCCCTCTGCGTTGGCGGCAGTGCAGGTGTAGCGGCCACGTGCTCGGCGGTCCACTTTCTGCAGCACCAGTGATTGGTTGCTGACGATGAGCCCGGCCGACGTGTTGGTGGCCAGGTCGCGGCCTTCGAACCGCCAGCCGATTTCAGTGACCCACGGACTGGCCCGGATGTCGCATTCGAGAAACACGTCGTTGCCCTCCTGGATGTGCTGGTGCCGAAGCTTACTGCCCAGGCGGAGGTTCAGCTGTGGCACGTCTGAGTTTTGGAAGAGAGCGCAATGTAATAAATAAATAAATAAATAAATAAATAAATAAATAAATAAATAAATAAATAAATAAATAAATAAATAAATAAATAAATAAATAAATAAATAAATAAATAAATGTACACCCAATTGCAATAGCGAAAAAGTCCTTACCGGAAGCAGTCAGCCACACGGAACTTACAACTAAACAAAAGTTGCATGAATTTGGCCCCTTGCAATCATTTACTGTCAATTCAGTTTATTGTGAATAAAGATTCAAGCAGAATCTATCATTTGGGGATGTTTATCGTCGTTATAGTACGATTAGAATTCAAGTGGTGGTGAACATTTAATTTGGTGGTGGGAGATTAATTATTGGGAGGATTGGTAAAGATTCGTTAATGTTATGTAATTATGAAACTCGTGTAAATTGCGAGAATAGTGAGAGATGTAAGATTAATATATTATATGTACAAGTGATGAGGACACGTAATTGGTGGTGAAAGAAGATTGCTTATTGTGAGAAGATTTGATATGACATTTTTAAAGAGCCACCGCAAAACGCGTCACCTACGAGCCGTGTACAAACTAAAGATGTGGGCCGATCCAGAAAGTAACGCAGTGTAAAGGCGGGGAATACAAGTGTGGGACAATCCGGAAGGTAGTGTACTATAAAAATGTGGCCCGTTCCCGCAAGTATTTGCAGTCTATGAACGTTGCCGAATCCCGAGGAAAGTGCAGTTAAAAACTTTAAGCAGTGCGACACTACTCCAACTGCTCTCGTGCGAGCGGCGACGCCGATGAAGTGCCGCGCGCAGTGAATCCGCCCCGTTCTCACCCTCAACTCACCTCCAACTAGCCCACCCATCCATGCTTGTGAACTTCGTTCAGGAAGACATTGCCTTTGATGACGGGAAATAGAGCTGAATTTCCTACGGTTACTCTGTATATACTTTTTGTGCATTCGCGTCTTTTGCTGCTTCCTGGTGCAAGACGCATTTATACCGGCTGAGAAACAATTTGACATTAGGAGCGGATCGTGTTGGAGAGCGAGAAGGGCAGCATCAGTAGAAGTTTTAAGGTAGACTATGCAATCAGCAGAGAATAAATGCGTGCCTATAGTGTTATAGCAGATGGAAGGTCACTGATGCAGTTGTGGAATAATGTAAAGGGCCTAAAACACTACATTGTGGAACGCCAAATAGCAGTGAACATCAGGTATTAAAGAGCCTTAGCTTGTCTGTAAATGTATGCAATTACTACGTAGTGCCGGGTGACCGGTTACGGGAACTGCATCAACAACGCTGGTAGCAAGCTCTTGTGACGTTTTGTTCAACCATTTAGTGTTAAGCACGTTTTCATGTTTCATGTTGTTTTCGTAGACGAAAACGTTTCATGTCAACGATTACGTCGCTGTCAAAATAAGAAAAACTGTGGAATGACAGATTTTTAAATACAAGCTCTGCGCGGCAAAAGCTGCAATGAGGAATTTCCGAAGCAGTAATTATTTTTGAAGCAGACTTAATTACAAAAGAACGTGAAAAAGGCAGTCATCACTATGAGAAGTAATGAGCATTGAAGCTAGCTGCAGGAGAACGAAGCTTCTGGAGCCACTGACGGCAAAGCTTTACGTCTTGGAAATGAACGGACCCGCTGTCCGTAGATTAACACGTCGCGGGAAGAAAAGAAGCTTTGCTCCTGAGAGGAGACGAGAGATGCGCATGTAAGACGGCGATACTCGGCACGGGCCGACACATTATTATTTATCAGGACCGGAAGGAAATATGAAGCGAGGAGCTCAAGACCTATGCAATGATCTGACGGAGCTTCGTCAGCCGTGTCCAGCGCTGCAGATATCAATTTCGTTGCAGTCGACGGCAGCCCGTATGAATATTTAAAAAGAGGAGGCAAGTGTGCGAGACGGAGGTCGGGGTAACGCACGAGCAGACCCAAAGTTGGCTCGTGCGCTTGACTGACCACTTGCTCAGCGCTTTTGCTTTGGCACTTTACGAGTGTTCCTGGGTTCTGTTGCGCAGTGGCTTCTTCAACAGAATGATTCAGCAAATACAAATGTCTTGTCACCACTAATCAATCAACTCGGACCCTGCGCATCATAATTGACTTTTGGGATAGTCTGCCTGCAGACGCAATCGACCGAGTTCATCACCAGGCGCCTTACAGACCAAGCAATGCCTTCAGATTACTGTCGACTTCTGAGACTACAAAACCAATGAAGAAGTGCTGTCCGCACGTGATAAACTAAAAATAAGTGAAGACTTCTAGCGCGCCCTGCGCCATGTTCCCAAGAACCTTGTCTCATTTGCCAAGAGCCAGCTACAGTAAACGCCACATCTATAGAAAAGCATATAGTATTGATCAAAATCTATACTCTGACACTAGTACTGATGTTTGGGCTAATTGGCACATAGTCATAAGAGATGCATTGGCACGAGAGATACAAGGACATGAAGGCAATCAAAATGTACACCACAAGCGGCAACTCCGAAACGGCACACATACATGTTCAAGTTTATCTAATAGCCTCAAGTTTTCGCCTTTCCTTCATTGCTGATAATCATTTACACCTGGCCTGCTAAGCTTACGACAGGTGCTAACTGAATACCTATTGCAAACACACCCCTTTTTGAAAAGTCAGGTCGGCTTACCGCTAGTGGCGTCTTTACGTGCTCATTTTTGTCGCGCCAACATAGAGCACAGACGTGGGGACACTTACAGTGCACTTCGAGCTTCCAGCCGTCCTCGATGGCGCTGCCGGCGATGAGCGGGTTCTCGGCGCGGCACGACAGCTGCTTGCCCGAGTCTTCGCTCACGGGCACGAAAGTGAGGGCGCTGGTGCCGTTGGCTTGTGTGGCGTTCATTCGCACGCCGGCTTTCCACCACTCGACCACAGCGGGGGGTCTCGAACCCGCCGAGCGGCACCTCAGGGTCACGGGCTTGCCCGACGACAGCGGTCGCTGCTCGCCCTCGATCCACACGGAGAGCGGACGGACTGCGAGAATGACCATTCGCAGCGACAACACAGACAACGTGGCGTCAAAAAAAAAAAAAAAAAAAAGACAACGCGCTTATTTAAAAACGCCCTAATTTAAACAACTTCTGCGCAAGTACCCACGGTAGAATGAACTTCACATCCACTTGAGAGTAACAGATCTCGAATGCTATGAAAGGATTTATCAACCGCGAAATGCAAACCTCGCCATTGAAGAAAAACATTATGAAGAAACAACCCCTGTTGCTATCCCAGAATGCGTGCAGCATGCTTTGGGATGTGGTTATTTGTGGCACTATGTTGCACCACGTGTGGCGCTCCCCTTACCACACCCGCCGTGGTAGATTGGCTATGGCGAATAAGTCAATGTTTGAGCAACAATTTAATCCAGTGTTACGACAAAAACGCACTTGAGCAGTGTGGCCAGAGGCTCATTGTCGCTTAGCCAGTTTCTTCAGCTCTTTCGTTTTCTTTCTCTTCTCAATGTTTGCCAGTAGAATTGTCGCATGCGCACGGCAACGCAATTATGTAGCAAACTGGCCATAATTTCTTCTTTTTGTTCGAGGCACGCAAATGCAAAATTTTGCTTCTCAAGTACTCTGTCCATTGTCAGGCCATATGCATCCTGCGTTTTGAGGAAGCTTGAAACTCTGTTTCAGATTCAGGTAACAACTGAAAACTATTTCGCTTTACAGGCAAAAGTCCGTCCCAGCTTTTGCAATGGACAAGTGCACTTTTGACACTGCAGTGCACGGCTGACAGTGAAGCGTCGTTTCTTCACTGAACCACTCCCGAATTTTAGGCTTGCCGTGACCTTTAACACCTTACAAAACATAACGCCTGCAATCCACAGCCTCTGGCATGTCATACACATGGCGAAACAATTCTTCACATTCCTTATTTTGGGTTAGAAACCCATCCAGTTTCTCCTTTAACTTCTGTCTATTGGTTTCCTGATCGCGCTGCCTTCATCGAAAGCGAGTTCTAGGTATTGCAGAGGTAGCCCAGGTAGGCCTTAGGCAGCATCAAATTGGCAGTTTCCAAATTTTAGAGATTTCAGCAAACTGTACACGGACAGCATATTATAAAATTGCAAAAGCCTTGGCATGCAAGGGTGGGCCTTCTGACTAATAAATATAAAAAATATTTATAAAAAATATTTACAAAAAATTGGCGCAGGACTCAGCCTGCGCAGTCCTCTGGTGTTCTGGTTCAATGAAGACGAGCGATGTCCAGAAGGAGTCTTAGCGACATTGATAACGAAGACAATCTCCAAGAAGAAATATAGCCCAAGAAATTAGATTATCCAGAAAACGATTTAGGTAAAAAATAAAATATAGAAAGCAGCAATTGAGCATACGCTGTCATATCAAAGCTCCCGAGCGCCAAACACATCGAGTGAAACAGTGGCTGTTTCCGTTCGTAAACGTTTGAACAATCTCGGGACACATACAAAATTTCATTTCTCTCGTTTGTAGTGCGATTGATGATGGTTGCTGGTATGCTTGCACAAAAAAAAAAAAAAAAAAAATCGCAGAGAAAGTGCTGTCCTGCAGTATGTCCACGAAAGCAGGTTTCAGATGATAAAGAAAAATATGATGAAATGGTCTCACAACAAAACGAAGAAGTGGCCGCGAGAGGAGGCAAATATGTCGAGAAAGTCATAAGGAGCGACGGGTGCAGTAAAATAAATAAATAAATAAATAAATAAATAAATAAATAAATAAATAAATAAATAAATAAATAAATAAATAAATAAATAAATAAACAAATGAAATAAAATAAAAAAGCAAAAAATGGGCATGAAAGAAAACACTCAGAATTGAAAAAAAAAAAAAAGCCGGCTGATCCCACGCCCTGTGGGAATCGATGTTATGCGAAGCAGTGTGCGGGGAGCCTACCAAGTTAACGAAACGACCATGAGAGCACCAAGACGTAGGCGGCTCCTTCATGACCTACATGACACGCATGTCATGAGATTCATCTCATATGAGTCCTCAGGAGTCCCTTTAGCTACGCCTAAGGGACCTTAAGGCGAAAGCTTTAGTCATGCTCATGACTATCACTTCGACCATCAACCTTTAGCCTTTTCCTTCACTTGGTACCAAATCCAAACCCATTCCATTGGTTTTTGAGTGTTAATCTTTTTTCGCTGAGTCATTGTCGTTTCTGCTGAGTCATACTCATGACTTTGAGTTCTACCATCACCCTTTAGTGTTTCCTTCACTTAGTGCGCACGTCCGAACACATTTCAGTGGTTTTTAAGTGTTGATGTTTTTTCGCTAGGTCATTGTCATTTTAGGGGGCTGTTTCATGACCTACATGGCACGCATGTCATTACATTCATGACATGACCTATCATTTATGTTCACCGCTACACTCTTGTCATAGTATGCCAATTTTGGTACATATGGAGTTAACGAAACGACCATGAGAGCACCGAGACGTAGGCGGTTTGACCAGAGACGGACGGACGGACGGACGGACGGACGGACGGACGGACGGACGGACGGACGGACGGACGGACGGACGGACGGACGGACGGACGGACGGACGGACGGACGGACGGACGGACGGACGGACGGACGGACGGACGGACGGACGGACGGACGGACGGACGGACGGACGGACGGACGGACGGACGGACGGACGGACGGACGGACGGACGGACGGACGGACGGACGGACGGACGGACGGACGGACGGACAGGACAGACAGACAGACAGACAGACAGAAGACAGACAGACAGACAGACAGACAGACAGACAGACAGACAGACAGACAGACAGACAGACAGACAGACAGACAGACAGACAGACAGACAGACAGACAGACAGACAGACAGACAGACAGACAGACAGACAGACAGACAGACAGACAGATAGATAGATAGATAGATAGATAGATAGATAGATAGATAGATAGATAGATAGATAGATAGATAGATAGATATTGTCAAAGTGGCAAATGTTCGCCAAGAAATGCTTCGCATTTAAAAGACTGCCGCCCGCCTTCGATGTAGTTGCTGGGAATCAACGCCAACAAGGAGCAAACCTTACGCCCTAGGAAAATGAAAAGCACAGAAACAGCGCAATGATCGATAGAAGAAACATGAAACAGAAATACCTTGAGGGAATCAAAATTTGCTATAAAAAGAACAGAGTTAGGAAGAAATTGGAGGTAGTACATTTATAAAAGTACGGGGTCTAAATTGACATACAGCACAGCGACTTCAAAGAAAAGTTAATTTCCGTTACGAAGTGACGACGATTTAATTTCCGGGTAACTGCGAAGTGAAATGCTTACATGCATGGCGAAACAGCTTCGTTTTTGTTTGTTTTGTGTGCTTTTTAAAGCTATCCGGTTGCCGGAATGGCGTTATTTTAATGATCTCTCATAGATTCCCACTTTTCTTTACAAGCGAATCTTCTTTGTCAGGTTCAGAGGAATATCTGTCATATGCAGCGGATGTTTACGATATTCAAAACCTGAGAGAGGGAGCGAAAAACACAACTAAACAAAAACACGTGTACTAATTACCGATAGAGCTGCTAACCGTGAACAAAATACATTTACACAAAACATCCTGGAAAACATGCTTCCAGCAACTTTATTCATTATTAAATTTGTAGCGAGGAATCCGAACGGCATAGCGGGTCACGCTCTCCAACCCTTTATAGTGGGTCGATCCCTCCTGCGCTTTCCTCGATAAACGCCAACGCCGCTCGTGCTGAGAGCTCGGACCTTCAAACAACGGACGGCCCAAACTGCTCGTGTCTAATAAATGCCTTTACAAGTGGTAGAGAGTGCTTCTGCCTACAGCGTAAATCCTGGAGCTTCGATCCCTTACCCTACGCTCAACCATGCCCGAAGACGCAACCCAGCAAGTGCCACCTACCCCGTCCCAGCAAGCGCCTCCTCCGTTTGTCATGTGCTCTGGTGTGCCTCGCCGCAGGGACCCTGCCATCTTCAGCCGCGCGGACGAAACCGATGTGGAGGACTGGCTGACAACGTATGAGAGGGTAAGCGGTCACAACAAATGGGACGACCCCGCAAAACTAAGCAATGTTATCTTCTATCTCGCAGGTGTCGCCAGTCTCTGGTACAGCAAGCATGAGACCGATTTTCCGACGTGGTCCTTGTTCAAGACTTCTTTGGTGGCGGTGTTTGGTCGCCCTGCGGTACGCAAGCTACGAGCAGAATCGCGTTTGCCCGAACGTGCACAGCAGCCGGGTGAATCATTTACCAGCTACATTGAAGATGTTCTGGACTTGAGCAGAAGAGTCAACGCGACGATGTGGGAATCCGACAAAATACGAAATGTCATGAAAGGGATCGAACACGATGCGTTCAACATGCTACTTGCGAAAAATCCTCAGTCCGTGTCAGACATCGTCACTCTCTGCCAAAGCTACGAGGAGCTACGAAGGCAGCGCTCGTTGACACGTCGCCCTTCATCGCGTGACGAACACATTGCTGGTTTGACCACCATCTCCGACCAGTCCGCACTGATCACAGAAATGAAAGCGTTCGTTCGGGAGGAAGTTGCACGCCAGCTCTCCTTGCTAACCTTCGCTCAGCCGCCCCATGTGCAACAGCCCGCAACGAATGTTAAGCCCACGCTCCGTCGCGTGATCGACCAGGAAATCGCCGAGGTCTTGCCAGACCGGCATCAACATCTTCCTGCGGCCGCTCTACTAAGCTACGCTGATGTCGTCGCGACGCCCCAACAGGTCCCGACGGCTGCACCACTCAACTACGCTGAAGTCGTCACGAGGACTCAACCACTTTCTCCGAGTGTGCCTCTCGGTTATGCCAACGTCGCGGCTAGGCCCCGACTGCAGCCTGCCATGCCGTCATACCAGCAGCCGCTCTGTACCACGCGACCTCTTACATGGTTGGGACCTACCCCGGCGAGCCGGTGGCGTACTCCCGACAATCGGCCGATATGCTTTGCGTGCGGCCATGCCGGTCACATCGCTCGTTATTGTAATCGCATTCAGCCGCCTAGCGACGCATAAACCGTGACAAGCCAGTTCAACCGTCCATATTCCGACCCCCATTCGGCTATGTCACCGACTCTGCGCCCGACGCCAACTACACGCCGTCGCTCAGTGTCGCCGATGCGACCCCGTCCCGTAACTCGGGACGAGGAAAACTAATCGTCGCAGTCCATGAGGCAAGGGCTGCGGCGCCGTCGAAACGTGAAAGTGCTCAACGCAGTCCTTCAAATGTGATCTAAGTGCTTGTTGACGGTGTTCGCGCACCTGCACTCGTGGACACAGGAGCCGCCGAATGTGTTATGGACGCTAAGCTTTGCTGCCTACTTCGGAAAGTCACGACGCCCCATGCTGGACTGTCCCTCCGCACAGCCAGTGCTCAGCATATCCACCCCTTAGCGGCTTGCACTGCTCGTGTTGTTATTGACGACCCTGTACGCCATAGAATGCATCATCTTCACCTCGTGTTCTCATGACGTTATCCTAGGCTGGGATTTCCTCTCGCGCCACGATGTCGTTATCCATTGCGCACGTGCCGAGAGGGAACTCTCGCCGCTGTTATATTTGCCGCTCACCGACAATACTTCGCTGTTGAGGACGCTGCTTGTTCAAGACGACAGCCACGTTCCTCCCAACACGTCAACGGTCGTGCCCATGTACTGCAGCGGCCTCTCCGACGCTGCTGCACTACTGTCTCCATCTGACCGCTTTCTCACCCGGACAGGCCTGCTGCTACCTTTTGCGACAGTGGACATCAAACAGGGCTCCAGCACCATTTTCCTTTGCAACCCGTTTCCATACTCTGTGATGCTGTTCGAGGACAATGTCTCGGCCATGTACAAGCAATCGAAGACGAGCGAGTTATAGACCTCCCCGATGACCATTGCTGTGCTAGTTCCAGTGCGCTCACTGCTCTTTCTACCTGTGAGGGACCGTCCAGTGATGTGTTCGGTTCTTCTATCGCCGATGACCTTACGGCGGTCCAGCGATCTGAACTTTTGTGCCTCTTAGAAGAATTTCGTTCTTCTTTCGATGTCGGGCAAACTTCCCTAGGCCGGACCGTCCACTGTTACGCACCGCATTGACACTGGCTCGCAACCGCCATTGCGGCAACGACCGTATCGGGTATCTCCTGCAGAGCGTCGTATAATCAATGAACAGGTCGACGACATGCTTCGCCACGAGGTAATACGACCTTCCAACAGTCCATGGGCATCCCCTGTCGTCCTCGTTACAAAGAAAGATGGTTCTGTGCGGTTCTGTGTCGACTACCGGCGCCTCAACAAGATCACACACAAGGACGTGTACCCTCTCCCTCGCATTGATGACGCCATTGACAGTCTACAGGGCGCAGAATTATTTTCGTCTTTAGATCTGCGCTCAGGGTACTGGCAAGTACCCATGGCAGACGCCGATCGGCCAAAGACAGCTTTTGTAACACCGGAAGGCGTATACGAATTTAACGCAATGCCTTTTGGACTTTGTAATGCGCCCGAAACTTTTGAACGCAAGATGGACACATTTCTGCGTGGCTTCAAGTGCCACACATGCTTGTGATATCTTGACGACGTTGTTATTTTTGCGCCGGACTTCACAACGCACCTTCAAAGCCTACGGTGTGTTTTGACGTGCTTAACGAACGCTGGCCTACAATTAAACCTAAAGAAGTGCCGATTTGCTGCTCGGCAGCTGACAATCCTCGGTTACGTCGTATCCAAGGATGGTAATGGGATACTCCCAGATCCGGCCAAACTTCAGGCCGTCGCCGAATTCCCTAAGCCAACGTCTGTCAAAGAATTGCGCAGTTTCATTGGTCTTTGTTCTCACTTCAGACGCTTTATTCGCAATTTCGCCGCCATCATCTCACCCCTGACGAAACTGCTGTCACGGAACGGGCCCCTCACTTCGTGGTCGTCCCAGTGCGATGAAGCTTTCACGAAGCTCCGGCATCTACTTACGTCTCCGCCAATTATGCGCCACTACGACCCGACAGCTCCTACTGAGGTGCACACAGATGCCAGCGGCGTCGGCCTCTGCGCTGTTCTTGTCCAACGCAAACAATGTTTTCCGGAATATGTCGTCGCTTATGCAAGTCGTACGCTTACGAAAGCTGAGACAAATTACACTGTGACAGAAAAAGAATGCTTGGCCATCATCTGGGCTCTGCCTAAGTTCCGGCCTTATTTATATGGTCGTCCATTTGACGTAGTCACGGACCACCATGCACTATGTTGGCTGTCGTCCTTGAAGGACCCCTCGGGCCGTCTTGCTCGATGAGCACTTCGCTTGCAGGACTACGATATCCGCGTGCAAGGACCATTGGATTGCCTCCCTTTAGACTTGCTTTCTAGTTCGTCGGCACAAACAAGCACTCGCACGTTTCATCGCCAAGCACGTCACTTTGCCATTCGCGACAACCTGCTTCACCGACGCAATTATAACCCCGACGGGCACCAGTGGTTGTTAGTGGTACCCCGCAGTCTGCGTTCCGCAATATGCGCAGCTTTCCGCGCTGATCCACAGTGTGCGCACTCCGGCGTTTTCAAGACTTACTAGCGTCTTCAACAGCGGTATTACTGGCGCGGGATGTACAGCTACGTTCTCAAGTTCGTTCGCTCTTGTCCCGATTGCCAGCGCCGGAAATCTTCGCCCCGCCTCTCGCCAGCCAGTCTGCAACCTTTACCTTGCCCTACCCGGCCGTTTGGACGCGTCGGCATCGATTTGTATGGGCCCCTTCCTCTGACGTCGGCTGGAAATCGCTGGGCCATTGTGGCCGTCGACCACCTGACGCGATACGCCGAAACTGCCGCCCTACCAGCAGCTGCAGCGCGCGATGTAGCCTCCTTCTTGCTTCGACGATTCATCCTGAGACATGGGCCACCCCAGGAACTGCTGAGTGATTGCGGACGTGTCTTCCTGTCCGAAGTCATCGAAGCCATTCTCAAAGAGTGTCACGTCGTTCACCGCAAAACTACTGCTTACCACCCAGAGACAAACGGTCTCACAGAGCGATTTAACCGCACGCTCGGCGACATGCTCTCAATCTAAGTACATCGCCGCCGACCACACAAATTGGGATGCCATTCTGCCCTTCGTCACCTACGCCTACAATACCGCCCCTCAGAGTACTACTGGCTTCTCACCGTTCTTTTTACTGTACGGCCGCCACCCGTCGCACACCATCGACACAATTCTACCGTACCGGCCGGATGCATCTGAATGTGCGCCCATTTCTGACACGGCAAGACATGCTGAAGAGTACCGCGATCTTGCATGGGTCTTTACATCCATTGACCATGAGCCCCAGAAGAGCACACGCGGCGACACCACTTCCGCTCCCACCTTCCTTCCTGGAGCGCTGGTGTGGCTCTCGGTTCCATCCGCTACACGTGGTCTCTCATACAAACTAGTGCCCAAGTATGAAGGCCCCTACCGTATCGCCGAACGAGCATCTCCCGTCAACTACGTGATCGAACCAGTTGAACCTTCTGCGGACATGCGCCGTCGTGGACGCGACATTGTCAACGTCGAGCGCCTCAAGACCTACTATGACCCACTCCAGCTGTTAGGTCGCCCGACGGCTCCCTTTTCGCTCCTGCGGGTGATTGTAGCGAAGGATGCGAACGCCATAGTGGGTCATGCTCTCCAGCCCTTTCTAGTGGGTCGATCCCTCCAGCGCTCTTCTCGAGAAACGCCGCTCGTGCTGAGAGCTCGGGCCTTGAATTAACGGTCGGTCCAAAAGGCTGGTGCCCAATAAACGCCTTTACAATTTATTTATTTATTTATTTATTTATTTATTTATTTATTTATTTATTTATTTATTTATTTATTTATTTATTTATTTATTTCATACATACACAAGAAAAGGGACAGAAGCGAAAGGCCCTTTATACGCTTCTACACCTGTGGTTCGCAACAGATATACGTGTCTTACACAAAACATATTGACGCATCATTTAACACCATGAGCGATAACAAATCGATATTTAAAGAAGCAGATAATAGCAGACACTTCTCATACAGTAGTAAAAAAGAAGCCCGAAGAAAAAACAAAAACAAAAACACCATGCACTCGCGCCTACGTTTGACAAATATAACTTTAGTGATGGTTAATTATTTGTTTCTCCAACAAAGGTTCTGTAACTTCACCTTTAAAAGCCTGTGGACTAACGCCAAAATCTAACTTAAGTTCGAATTGATTAATTAATCGTATTGCTTGGTGCGGCGTCGTTTGTTTTCTATAATTTGTCCTCATTTTTGGCAATCGCAAATTTCTTCTGGCGGGATATCGCTGACTATTCTCTTTTCGTATGTGCAGCTTATTCTTATGTACCTCTTTGTAGTCGTAGTTTTTTTAAAGAATATTTTTCTCTTGCTTTGAACATTTGACTTTATAAAGGAATGTTGATGTGCGCAAACGGTCGGTACTGCCAAGGTAGTCTTCATAACAACGAAGTATTTTCTTTTGTAGCACAATCAGTCTGTTATAATTTTTACTTGTCGTTCCCCATGCTAATACACCGTAACAGAGTCGCGAATAGAAGAGCGAAATGTACAAATTTTCTTTAGCCTCTGAGGAATAAAAGAACCAATCCTGTGCAGGCGTCCCACCGTTCGCGCAAGCTGTTTAAATAAATAATGTGGACGTTCCATCCTAAGTCATCGCTGAACTATGCGCCAAGAAACGTTTGATGATTTTCTCGCTTTATAGTGTTCCCATAAAAGTTTATATTTATGTCCCTGTTCTACATGTTTATTTACTGGGCGCAATGTGATGCACATTGTTTTCGTAGCATTTAAATATAGTTTTTTTTTATTTTGAGACAGTTTCTTAGTGATGTCATATACTCATTTGCATTTTTTAGTGTTTCTAAGTGTTGTGATGTAAAGAATACGTTGGTGTCGTCTGCTTACATAACAATCTGTGGGGAGGCTGGTATAAAGCCCTTAGATTCCCTGCTGCTTTTTAAGCAGCGACAACTACTCTGTCGGCCGCCATTATCTTCCTAGAAGCCTGGGTACGGTAGATGGGACCGTCAACGGCCGCTGCTATCTACGCTGCTCGCAGCCGCGTGCAATTGATTGCGGGGGAAAAGCGTTAGGAAGAACATGGCTGCAGGAATGAGCGCCGCCCAATGAGGTTCGTCGGTGGTGCTTCAAAGCTTGTCGCTACTTAAAGAAAGTAAAAAAAAAAATCTAGGGACTTTAATATAGAGGCAATATCATTCACATCACTGAATGATGTGAATGATGTAAGGCCTGTATATTGATACTAAAGTGGATTCTGACATTGAAGCGGAAGAGTAAAGGACCCAATACGGAACCTGGCGTAACACCTTGGGTCAACTAAAAGTGATTTGATGTTGAAGTATTAATTCGTATTTGATACCCGTTGTGCAAGTAATTTTCTAAAAGCTATGCCGTACCTTGACAGTTTCTGTAATAATACGCGTATATCGTGATGTATGGAAGTAAAAGCTTCTTTTACGTACAAGAATAAACCAAGCGTAAATTTATTATTACAGCGAAGTTGTATATGGCTAGGTTCTGGAGGATCGCGTCCGCGGACAAAACGACGCTTAGAACAACAATTAGAAAAAAGTGGTCCGATCCTGGTGATAGTTAAAAAAGGGTCCAAGCGCAATGGCACATACGCCTGTCATGTGGGTAGATCCTAGTGATAGTGCAGAAAGGGTGCAAGCTCAATGGCCCCTGTGCGCTCGGGGACCTGTAACGCCCTTCAACTACCCTTGTCACACGTGGGACCCAAAGAGACAAAAACAATGCGCCGCGGCGATGAACGCTGTTGCCGAAACGCTATAGTCTATGACGATGCGTGTCGAAAAGTCAGTGATAAAACGTAATAGTGTACCAACCAATAGCTGTGTTTCATTCTCGCTTGACATAACCATTTCCCTAGGGACATCATCAGTTGCCCCTGGGACTCGGTATAGGTAAGATCCGTGTCGCTCGCTCCGAAGAGGAAGAGCGCGCCTTCAAGGGGTGCCGACGCGCTCAACAGCGCGAATGGATGCGAAAGCGAGGAGAAGCCGAACGCGCAGTGGCCCAATGTGCTGCGGCCGATGGTGCAAGGTGGTCTGAATCCAGTCGCCTAAACTCGCTTTCAATCGCACATACAGCATACGGCGCGCGGCGATGCAACGAAGTTATGTGTTGTGTCTTTTCAACCATTTAACATAACCACCACATTAAAAAAAATCAAAATATAATTAAGCAAAACCAACAGCTTCGCTGGTGATGAAGAAATTGCAGTCACTGACCAAGTCAAGGTGAAAATAACACAGAGACGTTTCGGGACCCGTACGGGTTCCTTGATCACACTAAAAGCGGGCAAGAGCCGCAAGTCGTTATTACGCCAAAATGTGACGTAGAGAACGGGTGTAGTTGGCAGGCAGATTTTCATCAGTCCTGTTCATACTGTTGTCCAGTAGTTTGAATAAATAAAGATTCTAACAAGAGTCGCGTCATTGGATTTTTTTCCTTAGCTATTATAGCAGCGTTTTTCCAATCGATGCGGTGACTGCGATTGTCGGCGTGTTCGGCAGCGGCGTTCGAGACATTTTTCTTGTTGGAGACGTTCTTTCAGTGCTCCTTTAATCTTCTTGTGAATTTGCCGGTTTCACCGGTGTAACTGCAGCTGCGGTCTGCGCACGGTACCTTGTAGACAACAGCGGGGTAATTCTTGCTTTCAAGCCGATCCTTTACATTAACAAGCTGATTTCTCAGCTTGTTGGATGGCATGACGAGATGGAAGACCAGCGGTCTTCCGTTTTTGGAAGGGCTCTGAATTTTTTCCATGTTGACAAAAATTTTATCTTGGCCTATTCAGTAGATTTGTTTTTATTAAAACCATATTTATATTCTTGATATTTATATTGAAAAAGACTGCCTCATGGTTTCAATTCGAAGTTGTAATGAACCGTTGGGTTTCGCGAGTAATAAGTACTTCGCAGCTCGTTGGGGCCTCTGCGAGAGGGGTGTATGATGGTGTGCCGCAGGTGAGACATGACCAGAGGCTCCAAGCAAGGGGAGCGGAAGCGTCCCCGTTTATTCCACAGCCGTGTATATATACACTAAGTGGGAGAGGGTATGTTCCCTCACCACCATGTGTCATGTGCGATACAGATATCGGTCACGTCACACGTGCCGTAGATGCGAAGCCAGATACGATGATACGATACAAGGAGTGTTCCATATTGTCGAGTGAAAGATGCTGCGAAAACCAACCCATCACCTTTAATGGCTTGGCTCACGATCTCAAAAGGAAGCTCGGGGACTCCTACGTAAGTACATTGGAACCGAGACATACATTTTTATTCCGGCAACAAATGTGCCGATTTTGATGAGGTTCATTGCATTTAAAAGAATAGACAAAGTTTAGTAATTTTGTAAAGTGCACTTTCAACTTACTTATATCAAGATGTCGAAATGACTGCTTTTTCCGCAAGCTCCTTCGTGTCATCATACTGTACTGATGCAAAAATAAACATCATTGTCATTGTCACCTTAGAAATATTCTTGGAAGTTCAAACATTTCAGGAAACACAAATATCGAGTTTACAGCTCTGTAACTAAACAACATAAACATTATCACAAATCTGTAAAATGTACCTAGTAATACATCTAAACCGTACCAAAATGATGTATCCCACACTGCCCTGCAATTTACCGCTAATTTGTGAGTGGCACTTTTGAAAAACCCTCGTAAACCCTGTACCGATTGCACGTGAACTGCAAATTTATTTACTAAATTAGTCCACTTTAACAGATTCAACTTACGGAACTGCGATATTTCTTTTTGGTGCAGAGTTGTGGTACTGTAAACTTTGTTCTTGTTTTTTTTTATTACTTACCGATGTTCAGCAGTTTTTGTAAAAAATTCGAGGTCTTAAAACAAAATTCTGCTTCTAGTTGCTCGTATTTAATTTTATCTCTGAAATGCAACAAATTTTATTATAATAGGTCCAGCGGTTGCCATGAAGGCATTTCTTTGTTTTACCTGTATTTTATTACTGAAATCAAACTTGGCCCCAAGCTGAAGCTCCCTCTTCAATACTAAACTTTTATTTCAGGAGATAGCTGTCCATGTATTCGGCAAGTATATGCTATACAGGACACGCAGTCATACTGAAAGAGCCCAGGACAACGTTGTTTCTGAGTGGCTGTTGCGCAGTACGAAGACAGTAGTAGTAATCCGTTATTTCATAGAAAATGCGCACTCAGCTCTTCCTTTTACGCTACTCTAAGTGCCTACGTGGGACTCGAACAACTGGCCAGTCCAATAAATGCCCGATCGAATGTTTGCAGGCTTTATCCGTCTCATATGCACATTGGCAACAATCATACCAAATAACAAGATTGCTGTTCCGTATAAAATTCAGTGCCTCCCGTAACTTAGTAGTTAAGATAATAGTCGCGTTTGGAGCAAAGTGTCCTACAAGCTTTTACACGCTGAATTTGCGGGCATTCGTTTTCAACAAGACCTATTGACATACACGGGGCACCTCTGCATTTCAAAAGCAGTAAAATCCCCTTCAATTGAGATAGCTTCATTTATATAAGGCTTAAATTTTCACACAAGTCGCGTGATTTCCTAAAAAAATTACTCCATCTCTCGCTAAAGGGAACCATGTCTGGATGCGAAGCAGCGGGGAGATGGTTAGCTTGAGCGGGAGATGGTTTCGCGCTCATCGCGGCGCTGCACAGGAGAGAGAATGAGGCGCGCGCGCTCCGTCATTTTCATACCGCGGAACTACCGTGGCGCCCCCAGCGGAGTATGCAGTTGTCACACCACCTGTCGTGCGCGCCGCTCCGGATTCCTAGAGGAGAGAAAGGGGGGAGCGTAGGAGAGGAGAGAGAGGGGGAGGGGACGCGCATGCGCTGGGGGTGTGGGACGCGCATGCGCTGTGGGGTGTGGGACGCGGGCGCCACTCCGAACAGTAGAGGATCCCTAGAGGAGAGAAAGGGGAGCGTAGAAGAGGAGAGAGAGGGGGAGGGGACGCGCATGCGCTTTGGGGGTGTGGGACGCCGCGGGAGGGACGGACAGAGCCCCCGCCATAAGCTGCTTCGCATCTAAAATCATACTGCACTGCAACCAAGACTACAGCAAGCAGCTGCAACATCCTTCAGGAAACATGGCGTCGTTCCTGCATACACGATGCGAGCGAGCCGGAGCGAGCGGAGTCTTGGCCGTGACGTCACTCGCGAGAGGGCGCCACTCCAACTTCTCGCTACGCATAGCCATTTGCGGATATCGGGTTACCGGAGACGTAAACATGAGCGGCCGACAGACTCCACCTGATGGACTGGAGTTGAACCAGAGTGTACACGCAGTTATATTGCAGTAACCAAGCATATTTCACTTAGCTGCTGGTGTACAACGTCAGCAGTGACATAATAGTTGGCATGCAGCCTTTTACAGCGAAGCTGTTAAGTGCTCACCTTTCGATCGTCGCGTCCAGCAATAGAAAAAAAAAAAAAAAAGCTCTCATTGGCCGTATGCTGTGTGTGCGAGTGAAAGCGAGCGAGGGCGAGGGATACGCGCTTTCGCGGGGAGCGAACGCACAGCGGAGATATTGTGGTTGTGAAAAGGAAGAGGCGCTCTTCACAACCACAATCTCCCTCTCCGCCGTGGCGCTCTTCACAACCACGATCTCTCTCTCCGCCGTGCGTTCGCTCCCCGCGAAAGCGCGCGTCCCTCGCCCTTGCTCGCTTTCCCTCGCACATATATAGCATACGGCCAATGAGAGTTTTTCTTTTTTTTTTTTTCTATTGCCGGACGCGATGATCGGAGAGCAAACGCGACTTCCCAATAGATGGGGAGTGGTGGGCGAGGAGTGCATCGAGGCACTCTAGACTGTGCGTGTACGTGCCCGCTCGCCCACTGCGGCGCATGCGCGCAGCCCTGCCGGTCTCTGCCGCCGACTCTCTCTGAGCTTTCGCCCGCCTCTCCCCTAACACTGTGTTGTTGTTGTTGTTGTTGTTAGACCGTTTATTAAAATAATCATAAAAAGTTTCCGCCCCCAGGAAATGAAGCCATCAGGGCGGAGGGAGGGATAAAGGAGGAGGTTCAAATATTATTCATCATTTTTGACTCTTGTAAAAATTGAAGTAACGACTGGAATATGAGGCGCCGTCTCTCGGGGGGACCAGTGGGAAGGCGCCAGGCGTCCAAATCCTGAGGCCTCAGAGTAGGAGGTAGGGTGGCTATCGCTCTTCTCCGGTGCTCGGCGAGATCCGAGCAGCCCCAGAGTATGTGATTCTGATCCAGCAGCTGGTTCCCTGGACAGGGGCGGCAAGTGGCTGATTGCCAGGTCTGGAGGCGCATCATGGCGCGGCGGGCTGGTGTCACTGCTGTCTCCGTGACGATGCGTCGCAGGCGTGTGGCTTCAGCACGGGTAAACTTCCCCGGCAGGGGCGTAGGATTTTCCGGGAGGATGTTCCGGAGCGCGGCCCTTCGAGCAGCCTTTGCCTCCGCCAGGACCGTGTCCGGGTCGATGGGGTATGGGTCGTCAGGCACTTGTGGACGCGTCTCTGAGGGGCAGGAAAGAAGCTCCCTTGCCAGAGAGTCGGCCATTCGGTTGCCAGCGACCCCAGCGTGACCTGGTACCCATGCGAGGCGGACAGTGTGGCCAGCCTCGTCGGCGATTCGGATCGCCCGGTGTATTGAGTGAACAGCACCATTGCGCGAGTCTAGCCGGGCGCAGGCCTTTATGGAGGCCTGCGAGTCTGTGTAAACAGTATGATGAGTGAAGGCTGCGAAAGGAGGCTTGAGGACGGCGTCGCATACAGCGGATATCGCAGCCAGTTCCGCCGTTAATGGGTCGTTGCAGGCAGGAAGACAGGAGGAGTAGGCCATGGCGGTGCGTGGGCAATAGTAGGCTATGGCTGAAGCTTCGTCGCTGAGGGCGGCGTCGGTGTAGACAGCGTGGTGATGGGGAGGAGCGTCGCGAACTTTTGCCTCATGCCGCCTTGCGTAAGACAACTGCCTCTCTGCGTGATCGGCATTCACGTTTTGGGGAATCGGTGCAAAGTCCCCGGTCAGGGGACAGTCCCACGGAGCAGGGAAGGAGGGCAGAGGCGCTGAGGGGACTGGCAGATGAAGAAGCGAAAGGATGCTGCGACCGGGTATCGTGGCTCTTAGTCGGAACTGTTGTGAATGCTTCGCAGCCTCGGCTATTGCCTCGATCGGATTCATCTGGGCCATTTGGGCAAGGCGGTGTAAGGGTGTGAAACGCGGCAGGCCGGTGACAACCCTCATGGCTTCGTGGTTGGGCGATTCCAGTGTTTTGCGTTGCTTTTGGGTAAGACTGTAGAAGTTATAGCATATACAGCACGCGAGATTAGTAGAGCAGTCACGAGACGACGGAGAGTTCGCTCCTCACTGCCCCAGTTCTTGGACGCGATGCGGCGGATTAGGTGGAGTATTTGACGCGAGGTCCGAGTGATGTTGCGAAGCCATGTTGTTGCACCACCATCTGCATCGATGTAGATGCCTAGAACTCGAACAGTGTCTTGCTGAGTTATTTGCTCACCATCAAAGGTGAACGCAAATTGCGAGGCAGAACGGGCTGCCTTCGTGCCCAGTACTACGAAGTTAGTTTTGTCGGAAGAAGGTGTGAGTCCGACCTCCTTCAGAAATGTGGCAATGGTGTCGAGTCCGGCTTGAATGGCATCGGACTGGTCGCCGTCGGAGCCTCCGTAAGTCCATATTGTGACATCGTCCGCATACACACTGAAGCGAAGTCCAGGTATATCAGCCAGGCGATAGCAAAGTGGTGCCATCACCAAGTTGAACAGCAACGGCGAGAGGACTGCGCCTTGCGGCACTCCCACTCGTGATTTCTTCGGTGCGGAGAGTGTTTGACCTATAGCGACTTGAAATTCACGGTCACAGAGAAATCCGCGTATGTATGCCCAGGGTTTTCCTGTGATACCGGCGCCAGCTGCGGAAGCGAGGATCGAGGGGTGAGGTATGGAGTCAAACGCCTTGCGTATGTCGACCGTAACCAAAATCTTCACATCCAAGTGATGGCGGGTGTGTATAAGGTCCTGCGAGAGTAGTGCCAAATTGTCTTGTGTGCTGTGACGATGGCGGAAGCCAGTCTGGCAGGCATGAAGGATGCGGTTGCTTTCTACGTGCCAGTCAAGGCGACCCAGTGCCATTTTTTCTAGAAGCTTTCCAGCTTGGGAAGTTAAAGATATAGGCCGAAGGTTGCTCAGAATAGAGGGTGATTTTCCGGGTTTGGGAATGGGGATGACCGTTGATAGCTGCCATGAATCGGGCAGCTTTCCACTGTCCCAAACCTGATTAAAATGAGCAAGAAGTTCCTCGAGGGTATTGTCTGGAAGGTTGCGGAGGAGAGCGTATGTAATGCCGTCCGGGCCTGGTGCGCTGGACGTGTTGGTGGAAAGCAGTGCAGCACGAAGTTCCGCCTTGGTGAAGGGTGAGTTCATCCCATCGTCCATCGCAGGTGGACTTGGGTTCAAAGTTATGTTTGAAGGATCGTATGAGGGTGGGGGGTTCATTGGGAAAAAAGCGGTTCCGGCGATATCTGCCACTTCTTGCGCGGTGATTCGGAGGGAAAGAGCTAGGTCTTCTCCTGCTGTGCGAAGGCGGGTGCGCTGGGATAGTCCTCTGAAGGTGCACCAAACGCGACCGGCTCCTGTGTGGCTGTCAAATGATTCACAATGCCGCTGCCAATTTTCACGAGCCAGTCGGTTGGCATATTCGGTTGAGTCGGCAGTTGCGCGGTTAAGGCGAATTCTGTCAGGCATGGTTTTGCCGCGGGTGAGGTAGATATCTTGGGCTTCTTGCCTGGCCGCCCAAAGGTTGAGAAGATGTTGCTCGGGGACTGGCGTGGAGTCAGTAAGCTGCAAAGTACGTGTGGCGGCACGTCTGGCTTCTTGCAAGCGGTCAAACAACGGCCGTTCTCGGGAGAGATCTTCGAGTGCAGCTCTGAATGCATCCCACTGAATAACAGGAACAAGTGAGCGTGCCTTTGCGCGGCTCAGTGCCGTGAGTTGTATTCGGATAGGGAAATGGTCGCTGCCCCTGGCGTCTGCAAGGACATCCCACGTACCGGTAAGTTTCTGAGAGAGCCTGGTAAGGTCCGGCGTGGTGGGTGATTGAGCCGCATGTAGAGGGTAGCGGGTGGATCTGTCTGGCGAATTGAGCAATGAAAGATGAACTCGCTCGGCAGCTTGTAAAGTCGATGAACCGCGGGCACTATCGTGTGCATAGCTCCACGCGCGATGTGGGGCATTGAAGTCGCCGCCGATGACACAAAGATGGGGAGTGAGGTTTGGAATTTGGGCAAGCCATGATGCGTCCATGTCACCGGGAGCAGGTTTCCAGTACACCGACGACACAGACAATGGCTGGGAGCCAAGTTGCACAATAACTGTTGTGATTTCGCGAGTCACTGTATTTAGCTGAGACGTTGGCACTTGCGTCGCTGGAATCGAGCGTTTCACGAAAACGTGAGAAAAACCGGGGGGAGGTAGAGTTTGTTGGCGAGCGTACCGGGGTGGTATAGAAGGCTGGTTGAAGACGCGGTAACCGCGCAGGGTCAGTGGCGAGAGGTTAGCTTCTTGCAGCAATATAATATCAGGGACTGGGTCTTGGGTAATCCAAACAGAGAATTCGGCTTTTTTGTTGCGAATTCCACGACAGTTCCATTGAAGTATAGTGTAAGGGCTTGCCTTAGGTTGTGAAGCCATGTTGTGCCACGACGTTTAGGAGCGGTGAGATGGTGCTCATCATCCTGGCGAAAACATTTTCCACAGTTTGAGTGAACTGGGTGGTTAGGCGAATGAGTTCGTCTTGTAGGCGACGGTTGAGCCTTTCCTCAAGAGCTGCCAGGGCTGCTCGGTACGGCTCGGGCATAGGGGCCATCACTTTTGGTTGCGGGGACCGTGTCGCTGATGCGCCTGGCGTAGAGACTGCAGGCGTCTGTGCACACAAGTTTGGCGAAATTCGCTTTCTTTGCTACTTTATTGTGAGATGGAGCTGGCTGAGATTTCTTGGTGCCTGTTGAAGTCGAGGCTGCTGCCTGATGAAGGTTTGGGTGATGAGGGAGTCTTGGCCACTCCACCAAGTCAGTGGTATGGCGGCTCAATGGAAGAGGAGACTGGGAGCTGTGGTCGCCTGGTTGAAATGCGCTGACGATTATTTCACTGTTATGATCGGTCGGTGCTGTGGGAGCATTAGTGCGGGTGGGCGGGGCCGATTGGCGATGCCAAGCGATGCGTACCTTGTGTTGGGAGCGACGCTGCTTCGTGAGCTGTTTCTTTAATGGGCAAGAGTTGTCAGTGGCAATGTGCGGGCCTTGACAATTTCTGCATATAGGAGGCTCATGGCACCCATCTATGTCAACACGGTGAGGTGGACGGCCACATGTGGAGCAGCATGGTGTCTCTGTCGGGCACACGTCGTGGGTGTGTCCGAGCAGGTGGCAACGGGTGCAGACCGTCGCCTTAGGGCGAAACGGAGTAATCTGCTTGTGATGTAGGCGGTAAGTTATGAAACGTGGAAGTGTGGGTCCGGCGAATGTCACAAGCACGCTCCGGCCTTGGCTGTCGAGCGGAACGCGCGGCAACCGGCTTGTGGGTCCGGCAGGCGATTTGTGCGAGGAGCGTGGGGCCGTCGTCTTAACGTCGAAACCATGAAATATGCCCCTCGCGTGGTCTGGCGGCGTTGCTTCGTACGGGCGGAATGCGAAATTTCTAACTCCGCCTTGAATGGTTGTTAGCCCGAGAAAACGGGGTATGAGGGAGGGGTCCATGCGTCAATGGCGATGAGATTTCGCCTCGGGCTGAATCGGATGCGGG